>NC_056740.1:136604639-136692139 GCF_019279795.1 Protopterus annectens
TCTGGAAGAATATGACGTGTTTTGTAAAGCTGTAGACAAGAAAATCTGGATATTCACTAATAAAGTGCTGCTAGATTACGTTTTCTGTTGAAGATGTTAACAGAAGAAGAGTGGAACAAAGAATCATTTGTTGTTAAATAAAGTCATAGTGGAGAACTGTAAAAAGGTGAAGAATTTAAGTATGGCATGGCTTGACTATAAAAAGCATTTGATAGCATCCGACATTCATGGATAAAAGACTGCTTAAAAATGTATAAGATACACCCTGCACTGATCAGCTACATTACAGTGACCATGAAACAGTGGCAGACCACTTTGCATTTAAGCCATGATAAAGGACAGATTATTATCCCAGGGATAAAAATTCAAAGGGGGATATTTCAGGGTGACTCCCTGTCACTGCTGCTATTGTGTCTTGTCCTTAACCCATTAAACTGTCTACCTAGCAGCTTAGGCCATGGCTATAAATTGGCTCCTGGAAAACAAAAAAGTGTAAATACTTCTCCTCTTGTCTTTGTTGATGATTTAAAAGTGCACAGCTCATCAGATTAGGAACTGAAAGCACAACTGCAAGTTGTTAAAACTTTTCCATATGATATAAGAATGTCATTTGGTCTTGATAAATGTGCAAAAGCAACCTTTAAAGCAATAAACTGCAGCTTTGGGACAAGAATGTGATATAAAAGAACTTCTGCAAGAGGGAGTGTATAAATATTTGAGAATTGAAGAAGGACCAACAATAAAACATGAGCAAATGTGAATAAAGCTTAGTAAGGAATATTTTAGAAGACTTTAATTAATCCTGAAAACGGCGTTGACATCTAGGAGCAAAATTCAAGCTATAAACCAATTTGCTCTTCCTCTCCTAACTTACAGCTTTGGAATTATTGACTGGCCCCAAAATGTGTTGGATAGATTAGACAGGAATAAAAGAAGGATGCTTCATGCTCACCAAATCATTTATAAAAATCAGTACATACCAAGATTATATATTTCCCGCTCTGAAGGAGGTATGGGCCTGCTGAAATTGATTACATGTGTAGATCTGCAATCGTGGGGCTGCACACATATCTGCTGACCTCACAAGACCCAAACATAGTGAACATTTTGAAACATGAGGAGAATAAATATAAGATTACTTCCCTGCTTAGTCTAGCAGAAGCATATTTGTGACAAGCAGGAATGGAAACCAAAACTAGAAGTAGATAAAAATCAGGCAGCAACTGAATGTGCCAAAAAACAAAAGAAAGAACATAAGGTGAAGGATCAGATTAGAAGGGAAGAAATGTGGAAAATACATAAATGTAGTTGCAAGTATAGAAACTTCCATAAGAACCTCATGCTAATCTGGATCGAATGCAGGAGTGGTTAAGGAGAGGCAAATTTAAACCTAAAGATGGAAGGTTAATATTGGTGGCCCAAGATAGTGGGCTATTGGTTTACAATGTCCATTGAACATTTGGGAGAAACAGACAAATGTAGGTTTTGTAAAACAGAACTGGAAAGAGTCGCACACCTCGTTGCTGGTTATGACATACTAATGGCAGAAGGACTGTATACTGAAAGGCATAATAATGTGGCAAGACTGTTGCACTGCGGATTGTGCAGACATCATGGCATTGAAGTGGCTGAAAAACACTGGAAACATGAGCCACAAAGCATCATAGAAAATGATGAAGTCTACATTACGTGGGATCACCCATTACCAACAGTTCAAAAGATAGATGTGAGAAAACCAGATATAGTGGTCCATGAAAAGAAGAGAAAAGTAGCAATGATCATTGACATCACCATGCCCAGTGACTACAGCATCTTGCGTAGAGAGAAACACAAAGTTATAAAGTATCAGGATTTGTAGGCAGAAACAAGAGCAATGTGGAAGAAGGATACCCAAACAGTTCCAATAGTAGTAGGAGCAACGGATCTTATAAAAAAGAATCTACAGTCATATTTAGACATGTTACCAGTACATGTAACTTCATACAAATTGCAGAAGGAGTCATTACTGTGCAAACTGCAGGTGCTGCGAAGAGCACTTTTGGCCGACATCAAAGATTAAACAATGCTAATTTCATGAACTTTAATCATACTTTGATTTAGAAACGAGGTCCATTCCCATCATGGTATTAGAAACCCAAAAGATTTGGAGAAATTAATATAAAAAAAAAGACATCTCACTCATCCAGTTAAATAGCATATTTATAAAAAGCATGTAACATTTCCAAGTTTAGCCAAGAAATATTCTTTACTACACTATCATCTATTAACTAAAAATCCTCCCCTTAGACAATGCTGTAACTGAATTCAATACAACTTTTCTAAATATCCTATATAGCCCTGCACCTCCTAGAAGAAAGAGACTGGAAACAAATAATGCAGTTTGGTTATCCAAAAAGAGTAGAATGCTTATGCAGGTTAGAGAAAAAGCATGGAATGAATGGCAGAAATATAAAACGCCTCGATATCTTGAAAACTTGCAATGCTTCACAATCATACTAAAAGGCAAATAAATGAAGACAAAAAACTATACTATAGTAACTTTCATAATAATATTGAACACAACCCTAAAAAATGTTGGACATCCGTTTAAGAAATCTTACATCCCGGCCAAAATTTCAACCCATACCTCTCTCCTGATAACTCACCACTTGAAACAGCAATATAGTTCAACTCTTATATTATAGATAGTTTAGCATCTCTAACCAAGGATTCCTCAACATCCATTTCCAACTGTGCCCAACAGCCACATATCATTACATCCACTTTCACCTTCAACCCTGTGCCCACATCCTATATAAAACTACTCTTAAACAAACTTAAACTGTGCACTTCTTCAGCTGATGACCTTTCAAGTGAGTACCTAAAAATAGCAGCAATAGCATTGTCTATCCTGTCTCAATCCTTATAAACAGGTCCATCCAGGAATCTCACATTCCCTCTCTCTGTAAAAAGTGGCACATTATTCCTCTGAAAAAAAGAGAAAATTCAACAGACTTTAATAACTTTAGACCTATAAGAATCTTATCTCCCCTGGCCAAAATACTTGAAAATGTATTCAAAAACAATTGCTAGAATCTCTCTAGCAGGAAGAACTCCTGTCCCACACATAACATGTCTTCCATCCTTCACATAGTACTAACAATGTACTTCTAGCCTGCATAGATACTATCAATAAAGTCTTGGGTTCGAGTCTTGCAGAGGCTGTTTATTTAAAATCCCGGTCCATGTGAGGCAGAGCACCTCGCTGACTCTGTTCAAGAGAAATCTAGACCTGTGGATGGGAGATCGTAGGTTTACCCCGGGAATCATCTCTGGGTCACTGCTGGACAGAGGCACAACAAACTAATGGGCACAGTATTTTTTCATATAAGGGGTGGCGTAAGCCACAATAATTTGGGCTAGGCTTATAAATGCCTTAGGGCAGATAGCCTAGTATAAACCTATGAACCTATGAACCTATAGAGATAATGGCAAACTAATCTATTCCTTATTTCTGGACTTGATTAAAGCCTTTGAGACAGTTTGTCACAGCAAACAGATACTTCAAATGTCCTCACTAGGTCTCTTTTAATCCACCCTTCTCTGGTTCAAAGGTTATCTACCCAATAGGTATCAGTCAGTAAAATGGCACTCTAGGCTCTCTCCTTACCTCCCAGTCACCACCGGTGTACCACAAGGCTCTATCCTTGGTCCCCTACTCTAACATTTTCACCAACACCTTCTATGTTCTATGCTTCCACACAACAGGCCACCCTAATACAATACATAAAGGATTCCACTCTCGTGTGTGCATCTAACAATATGGTACACCTCCAAAAAATTACTCAGGAAGCTCTAACAGCCACTAAAACATGGCTTTATAATTCACAACTCATACACAACCCTAAAAAGGCCAAACTACTTCTTTTTTCCCCAAATCATGAAAAAAACAAAATTTAAAGTCCTCTCTCTTGATAATACAACCATTGTAGTCACTTCTTATAGCAAACTATTAGGGGTGATAGTGGTTGATAATCTTACATTCGACCTGCATATACAAAATTGCATAAGAAAAACTCATCAAACACTAGGGATGCTTTACAGAGCCAAAAACATTCTTACCGATGCAATTAAAACTACACTTGCCACTACTTACCTCCTCCCCACAAGTCTTTATGGCAGTCCCATCCATTAATAACATCCAGGCTTCACAAAAATTAAAACTTGAACAATGCTATAACAAAGTTGTTAAATTTGGAGCACATATCCCTTTCAGAACCCACTACTGTATAGCACTGAAAAGACTAAACCGGTTACAACTGCCACATCAACTAACATATACACAACTTCTCACCACCTATAAAAGTGTCCAACATGTATCTGCCTGTCCAGCACTCAACACATTCTACACAACTATATTCACAGTCAGTTATTGAAATCCAGTGACCAAAATCTCCTGTCTACAAACCTGGCAAATCTGCTGGGCATTGTCTGTGCTCATATGCGGTTGCTAAGGCCTGGAACTCCTTATCTGGTATCCATCAGGTCTACACACTCTCTCCCATCTTTCAAAACCACTCTGAAGGACTTCCTAGCTAAAATCTAGCTTTATTCTTGCTCAAAACCATCTCTAAATATGAATAACTACCCTTTCATTCCATATACCTCCTTACTCTCCCTTCTTCATTTACTTCCTTACTGCTATCTAAAGCTCTTCCCTGACTTTCTCTCTAAATATACCATAAGCCTGTTTTTCCTTTACTTCATATTAGAATTCCTATTTGTATTAGACTAACATACCTTTAATTGCTCTGCGAACTGTCTAAGATTTCTCGTCATATACCTTGTATCGATTTTTAACCAATGTTTTTATATTATCAATAATTTATTATACTTATTTAAACTGCAGATGTCTTTCTTTTATTTTTGAAGATTGTAAAATTATTGTTCTTAAAATGTTTTCTAATAATTTGCAGCTTTTCTTCCCAGGCCTTCACTGAAAATGGGCTTCTACCCAGTCAGACTTTCCTGGTAATCAAATGTCAGTAAATAAATTAACTGTGAACTGGATCAAAAGACATTTGTATTAGGGAGACTTAAATTACATAAAAAGCAATATCTGCAAAGCAATAAACATAAGCTGCATCTTCATCTTGCTCCTAAAAGTACAAAAAATACTAGCTTGAGTTCATTTTGCTCACATACTATATTGATGAAAGTTGGCTCCTCTGACAGGATACATTCTACGTGACTGTAAAGCAGTTTGATAAATGGAAGGGCCACTGTAATGTTTTTTGACTTGTTGCCGTTACAGATCCACCACCCAAAACAAACTATATCAACAGTCATTTAGCAGTTATCATGTAACTGTCTCTTGCTTTCATATATAGTTCACTTCTGATGTCTTGTTGAGAAAATAAAAGACATGAATAATGGTCATAGAATAATATTTCAGCATATTGCTGACAGAAACACAGTGCAACATGACAAACCATACACAACATGCCCTGCCTCATCTCTACTTTTCCTAAATTATAGCCATGTTTTTGAATGCCTTTCATATTCAGTTAGGAGGAAACTGAAAGTATTAATGATGACAGTTGAGTATTTCAGCTTATTCTTGTAAAAGAATACTTATTCTGGTTACTTTGTAATAAAAGCTGCTGCAGACTACAGAAAACATGCTAACCCACCTCAGAATTGTTTCTCCTCCCTCTAATACATAACAAGAAGGCGGGGCTTGATGACATGGAATCATGAAGTAATTGGATAGGTGCTCACCATACAGTAAACAGACATACCAGTTTATTAAACATAATAAACATAGATCCACTGAAGTATCTAAAATACAAACTATACATTTTAGAATAAGAAAGCCTACTTTATGAGATGAGGGCATAATTATAACAAAAAGAAAATAGCAAAAAAAAAAAAAAGCTTCACACTTGATCTTTAATGAGAGAGGAACATTAGATCTATGGCTGTAGGCAGAGGTTCAGGGAAAGGAAGAATACCTCTTGTAGTGGCCCTACCGATGAATGTGTGCTTTGTCCAATTCTACATTATCACCTAGTTGGCCAACAGTCATTAATAATAGTCAGTCTTCAAAGAGTCTGTGAGGGTTGAACATAACAAAGCACCATCTATCCCAAACACAAAAGAAAGAGAAGCAAATAACTTTGTAATAGGCAGTCATGTATCTTTCTGTTTATCTTTAATTAACTATGGGTCGTAACATTTTTTTAGGTATTTTAACTGCTCTGACAATGAATGCACATGAGTATACTACATTTCACTATCAGTATGTAATCCGCAGTGTTTTTCAGATTTTCTGCATATATATTTAACATCAAATATTTTCTACCATAAAAGGAAAAATTTGTGCAGGCCATGTAGACCTCACATTCAATTAGAGATTCCTTCTCCCACACAGATTTCACAACCCAACAGTCTACAGCCATCTTGAAAATTCATTAGCTGGAGAAAACTACAAAAATAAAGCAAATCAATATGAAACAACATCAAAAACCATAAAGAACACCCCCAAATTAAATACATAGCTAAACATATATAAAATTGATGGTAAAAAAGGAAGTAAAAGTAAAATAAATGTTAAGACATACATTAAACGCATTTTACAGTAATGAAATCAATAAAAACTCAACATTAAGTAAAGAAAAAGTTAAAGGCATCTGAAAAACTAAGTGCCTGATGAAAATAAAAACATAAATCCCAAAAATGGAAAAAGAATCAGTGACACAAAGTGAATATTTTGAAGAAAAAAATGGCAATTCCATAACAAAAAATACACAAAGTCACTTTAACATAAGACTCAGATCACATACACACACACACACACACACACACACACACACACACACACACACACACACACACACACACATTGATGTAGCAATAAAGCACACATAAAAAAGAATATTTCGAGACTGTAACAAGCGCATCATCAGGAAAATTAGTTTAAGAAAATTATGTGCATTACTGATTACTTATATTTGTCTTTCAGGTTTTGGAGACTGTGTTACCAGGAAAACAGTATAGATGTTTGTGAAGGACTCTTCTGCTAATATTAAAGTCTCCTTATCTGGATTAATTTGCCTGTCAGCATTCAGTTATGCAGGCTGGACAAGTGCCCATAGTTCTGAGTCACATTAAATTTAAATATACCAGCTAGTTATAAATCATATATATAATATCTGCATGTTATACTGGAAATGAGTAATTTTATGATGATTTTTGGCCAATCCCAAACTGCTTTTTCTCTCATAAAGTTAATACTACATGAAGGACAGCTTCTGATGTGTTGAATAGTGATGGCACTTACTTAAAATAGAACTGCACAATAGCGAACAACATGTTGACAGAAGGGTTCCTTTAAAAACGTCCCTGTTAAATTGGGTAAGGAACTATTTTACATTAAGCCACACTACAAAATGCATAATTATCATACACAAACAGCTAAATGTAAAAATCAAACTGCAAAAAAAATTAGATGTCCTTTTATAAGTGCAATAAAGCACTTGGTGTGCAAGGTGCAGCTGTTACTGCATGTGCAGGAACTTTAAGACTTTAAAACACTGTGCAGTCACTAGTAACTTATCAAATGCAGACAGACAGAGACAGACATACACACACAACACATACCCACACATATAAATGAGATGATGCACACACATATGCACGCGCGTGCACACACACACACACACACACACACACACACACACACACACACACACACACACACACACACATCTGTGCATAGCAAATTCTATGATTTCAAGCAAGCCACTTGGCTAGAGTTCCCAAATCAGCAATGAAAAAAAAATAATAAACTAACTGAAATATGGATTATTTTCCTTGTTCCACTTTAGTAAAAAAAATTTCTACACCTTTATTTTGAATATTTTGAATGGCACAAAGTGTAATACAAACCTCTCTTCTATCAGTTTTATCTTCTTAATGCATACCCACAAGATGCTGAAACAAAAAATTGCACTTTATGTTTTAATTGAACAATCAGTTCTAACTTTTGATAATTTAACACAGAGATTTAAATAATATAACAAAATATACAATTTATTATCTTTCATTATCAATGTTTGTAATGACACTGCATTATAACATTAACCTTAAAGTATTATTTTATTTCAAAAAGGCTTAACTGAAAAGAACTTTATGTTTTTATTTATATATTAAAGGATTTTTTTAATTTCATTTTAACAGTTGTTTTTGTTTTTTCTATTGATAATCTGAAGTATTGTATATGTAAAATGTATCATTACTTATATCCACTTATAACTAATCCAGTCCTCTCAAATATCTTAGCTAGCAGACATTAACTGAAATAATCCAGTTTATACAGACATAAAATGGCCATTAAAAACCTCGATATCAGCTTCAAGGAAGTGATGCCAAATGTGTTGAGTGAGCCAAGATTTCTGAACTCTAATTCCCCGAGACCTTCAGAAGCATGATTATGTTGCCTAATCATTTATGTTGGATAAAAGTTTAACAGACACTTACAACGCCAACATTTTCCTAAATAAATAAAAAAGTGGATTAAAGTGGATTAAAACCTGTAATATGAAACTGATGAGAAAAGATAATGTGGTTTAGCTAACTATTAGCATATAAAGCAGATGAAATAGATTTTTGCCAATAACATCATGCTGAAAATCTAAAGTCAATATTTTAGTGAGCTATTTTCGTTAGTGTCATCCTTCGTAATACATGTTAATGTGTGGCTAATGTTTAAACAGAGTATTTTCTGTCAACTATCTCATTTTTCTTATTCTAATAGTGTATATATCATGCATCAACAGTATAGAAAAGATCCAGCAATTGCTTATGCTTTGTAATTAAGTTACATCACCCTGGCACATTAAAGGTCTGGAAATGAAGAAACTGCAGTTCAAAGTTGTGCAAATATTAGCTTGTCTAGAGTATTTCTCTTTTTTTTTTGTACTTTAAATTGTGCAAAAGAGTACTTTAGTACAGCTATAGAATGATATTTCATTAATGCATAACTGGGCAACACAGTGTTGTAGCAACTGTCATCCTGTCTTACTCAGTTCTCCAGACAGACTCTCAGTTGGATTGTCTTCTGTACAGAGTCTGCATGTCCTCCTTTCCTCTGTGTAGGTTTTTGTTGGGTGCTCTTGTCCCCCCATATCTCAACTACACATTGTAGATAAATTAGTAATCCTGTAAGTTGCCAGTAGTCATATGTTGTATGTGAGTGTGTGTGTGTGTGTGTGTGTGTGTGTGTGTGTGTGTGTGTGTGTGTGTGTGTGTGTGTGTGTGTGTGTGTGTGTGTGTGCGTGTGTGTGTGTGTGTGTGTGTGTGTGTGTGAATGTGTGTCTGTGTGTTTATGTGTGTGTGTGTGTGTGTGTGTGTGTGTGTGTGTGTGTGTGTGTGTGTGTGTCTGTGTGTTTATGTGTGTGTGTGTGCTTCTGTGTGCACCCGTGGATATATATGTGTATGTGCATCTGCATCTACAAGGACACTGACCCCACAGTAGCTCTTTCAGCTTTTTGCAATCTAATTTTCCCAATACAAGAAGAACCACATCCCCTCAAAAATAGATTGTATGATAATGAGACCTTTAATTTACCCAGGGGCTTAAAAGAAAGAAAGAAAAAATAAATTAAAATAAGTGCTGGGAAGAATGGAAGAAAGATCCCACTAATGTAGATAAACATAGTGAATATCTACAGCTAAAACATGTAAAAAGAAATAGCACAATTAGCAACTGGTTTAAAGTGTGGTGTCATTCAAAAGGGGTACAATATTTATCAGCCTGGTAGGACATGTTCAACAGATCACTCTGCTTTGTCAGGAATTATCCGCAATTGTCCCCCCTGGAATTTTGAATATCAGCTAAAACATTTTTCACCCCTATACTGCCATTTTTATGAATTGCCATCCAGATAAACCTTCCAACATAGCTGTACCAAAGCAGGTGCAGATGTTTATAGATGCATAGGTAAGTACTAGGCTAGCTGCTCTTGTGGGCCATTTTAAGTCTAGCTAGTTTCCCTTTTTGTGCTCAGTATAACTTACCTCATTTAGTTGTAGACTAATCTAACCCATCCCATAGTTGATAATTATTTATTATCCCTAATGAGAATTACCAGGATCATACCATAGATAACAGGGTCTATATTATAAGATCAACATTTGCAAACATCGAACAACATATGGTCGACACCATGTGGTTGATGTCTTCAACCATCGACCTTATAAAAAGACAAATAAAAAAAAAAAGTACCCTAACTGGTTTAAGAAGGGGGGTGAGCCCCCTGCAACCTCCACATGGGGTGCTGCACCCCCCACCCCCCCGCTACTTAAATATACCAACTCCGAGACCACACTACATTGCAGTAAATGAAAATCTCCCCTTATGGAGATTTCCATTTACACGCTCAAGATTCTGAGTGTTCCATATTCTCGTGTCGACAATGTCAGATTTCACATTTTCGGCTTTGGAGAATATAATATAGACCCAGCTAATATGAGGAATCCATGCATGGGATAAAACATTTAGGAGTTGCCTTTTTTCCATTAGTACTATGGGTGCATTCCTGGGGTAAATTTTCTGTTTCGTATCCATAGATCTAAGTTGTGAAATGTTACTGCTCAATGCCAGGTGCCTCACTTTGGAGAATGTAGCCCCTCAAACATAAATTGTATTTATGTTTAATTTACCTATGGGGCTTAAAAGAAAGAGAATTTTAATTTACTCAGGGGCAGTCACTGAGACATGGTTTAAAACTCGAGAGAGCACCCCAACAGTGCAGGGCTACAATGCTGTCTACAAATTTAGACAAGCTACTGCATAGGAAGGGACAAAAAGTTGAGGATGGTCTCTATTTACATTAAAAATAAACATACATCAAGGCTGGTCAATCAGCATGATGTACTTAAGCTTCTCTGTGTTCAAATCACCATATATAAGGTTGCATACCATATCCATACAAGCTATATGTCCCCTCAATGACCTACAAAAACCACAACACTTATTCAAAGGCATTCTACACACTCCCTATCCAACCCAGTATCATATTCAAGGGTGACATCAACTACCTTAGCATAAACTGGAAATTATATACAATACTCAGCATATAGGCCCAGAGAATCTGGGACTAAATGCCAACACCCTGGACCAGCTAGTCCATACACCCACTAGGGGCTCAAACATGACAGAATGCTGCACCCCCACCACCAGTGCAATTGACTCTCTATTGCAATGTCTGAACTGAAAATGCCAAGTACCAACAAGCCAAAAAAAAAAAAAAAGACCAAAAACCATGGAAAAGAGCGAATCTCAAAAATTATTCTTTTCTTTTAAACTTCTGCAAACCCTCTGCACACCCCATACCCACCAATCTGTATATATATATATATATATATATATATATATATATATATATATATATATATATATATATATATATATATATATCAGCTCCAAGACTGTCATATCTTAGAGAAAACAGAATATTCCAACAAATGGCCATCAAAGACTTATAATGTAAGTCAGATTTTTGGCCATTCAGTCTTCATGTTTTGAGACTCGCTGTAGTAGGTCCCAGCATTTCAGATGGTTACAATGTCATGTCCACACTAATCAGGCCAGATCAAAAGGCTGTGTCATTTGAGGTAAATGTGAAACCAGTGACACCTGAAAACTCCAGAACTTTATGAATTATTCCATGGCAAACCTTCCACTACTAGGTGACACCCTAAATAAGGTTCAAGCCCACCCAACCCCTTGGAATACTGCTGTCTATGCCGAAATGTTCACAGAATCCCTGTATAATCATATCAGAAAAAAACAAAAGCTGTATAGAAATTGCTGTACCTACCCAAAATAAGTACATGTCTGGCACAAAAAAAAAAAAGTTTTTTTATGGAGGTTTCCTTACTGGGGGGTCGGGGTGGGATGTGGATGTTAATGGTGAGTAGCTTATGGTCGGACCTGACCAATGAGGGGGTGACCATAGATGTGGAACATCGATTTCCTATGTTGGTAATGACCAGGTCTAGGATATTGAAGCCCCTGGTGGGACTATGGATTAGTTGATCCAGGACTTTGGAATTTATGAATTCCAAGAGCCGTTGGGCAAATGTGTTGGTACGCGAGTAGTTTTCCCAGTTAATGGCAGGGTAGTTGAAATCACCCAGTATTTGGATGTTTGGTTGTATCTTAATATTTTCCAGTATGTTTAGAAAGGTGTAGTGAGAATCTTGGGGTATGGTGGGGGATCTGTAGCAAGCTACAATTTGGACTGCAGTCTTACCTAGTGTTAGTTGCACCTGGAGAATTTCAGATGCATTGTGTTGGGCAACTAGCCTGGTGGTGTGAATATCCTTGGTGAATATGGACACTCCTCCACCTTTAGTGTTTTGGTCCTGGTTTGGTGGCCGAAAAGTGTGGTAAAAGTTGTAGCCTGGTATTGCAGGGGTGCTCTCTTGAGCCTTGAACCAGGTCTCAGTTACTGCACAGATATCGATGTTCTCCATTTTTAGGAGTGCCTCAAGAGAGTACATTTTGAGGTTTAGACTTCTAGCATTGAGTAGCATTACCTTCAGAATGTGCATGCTTCTACCTGTTGCGGTGGTGGTTTTAACCTTTGAACTTTGCCTAAAACAGGCACTATAGGGGTGGCAAGAGCCTTAGCCAGTAACCTGAATCTCAGAGGCAACAGGTGCAGACCATCTCTGCCAAAGCATCATGGTCTGTCAATCATGTCGTCCCAGGCAGACAGATACTGGATCCCCTTTAAATGATCCCAGAAGCTTAGCCAATTGTTGTTGTTATCATAAAACAACATTCAAAGCAATCTTTACTTTTACAAAGATCATGGAGACTTGCAAAAACATTGACAACCGTTTGCCAACAAAATGACACTGCAAAAAATTTTGTATAAGCAACATAAGTCTCACTTTCTCTGAGACTCGCATTTAAATTTCATCTTGCAAGCCACTGAGCTAAAAGATATGTGCTGAGATTCTTAGATAGTATATACTGAAACAAGAATGAGTGGCTATGTAAATGGTCGATGGACTTGATCAATGAATAATGTATAATGATGTGAAATAAGCTCCCCAATAACTGTTGCACAACCACACAGTGTTTGTCTATGTATCCCAGTCACAGTTAGTTTTCCATGTAATGTCCTACTCTAACATGGCAATAGAAGTTTATGACCTCCCCATTTTATGGCCGTGTTAAAAAGTTGGCTGTAAAACAGTGAAAGAGTATAATACAAAATATCAGGCTGTGACAGTAAAGGCACAGACTAAAGCCACTGGGGCCTGCCTTTCCATTTAGGTTTAGGTTATCTCCTTTTCAAAGCGGAAGTCCATGCAAATTACAATATTGACAGCAACCCCCCCCCCAAGCTCAAACCCAGTGGTACGAGATTTGGAAATACAGGTTGATAGCAATCTAAACTTCGATCACCATGTGTCCACCCTGGTAAGGAAAGCCTTCTATGTTGCAAATCTCATAATTAAAGGCATCACATCCAAGACTAGGGATGTTATTACCCCTTTGTACTCAACCCTCATCAGACCACTAATAGAGTACAATGCTCCCTTCTGCATGTACCTCACCAGACACCTGTGTCAGCTGGGGAGACCACAGAGGTTTTTCACCAAGAAGATTCAGGGCCTCCAAAACATGGCCTAGATGGAAAGACTGAAAGCCCTGTCACTGTACTCTGTATCCTACAGGCTGCTGAGAGGTGGCTTGTGCATGGCCTACACAGCAGTCTCTGACTTTGCCCTAATGGACATGCTGCACATCCGCAAATCAAATGGGACAAGAGTCACTCACTCCAGGGATCTCAACCTAACTTGTGACATTAACAGAACGTGCTTGAAAGACAGATATTTCCCAGAGATTGCCGCTCCTCTGGAAGAAACTCCCAATTCTAAGTGTCAAAGACAAATGTACCCTCTTGCTCTCCCTATCCAAAGCCTAGGAATCTTCAATGGCAGGAAGATAAAGCAGTATTTGGGGCAGACTGGTACATGGTAAAATCTTAGAAAAGGCTGCAGCAAGATGTACAAAATGCTTTTCAGTTCTGTCAACTCCTGAAGCCTCAGCATGTTAGGGAAGCACAGAACAAAGTAACAGTTGTAACAATTAAACAGCTTATGAGTTATTTATCTACCAATAAATATCCTCACTTTGAATAAATCCATTCACACAGCAATTTAAAATGCACACTGTATAAATACCTAATCATTAATCTAAATATTACATGTTTTAAACGTAAAAAATGTAAAATAAAAAAATGTTAATTCTGCATTCCAACTGCCCAGTAGAGCATCAAACCTTAGAATAATCTGAGACTTAATTTTAAAAGTTCAGTCAAAAGGAGCCCTCCCCCTGACACACACACACACACACACACACACACACACACACACACACACACACACACACACACACACACACACACACACACACACACACACACACACACACACATGAAGAATAGGAAAGCCAGGTCATTAATACAAAAATAAACTGTTAGCATGAAAGTACTGCAAGCAAGACGTCATAGGAAAAATAGGGACCACACCCAAACGTTTGAAACTCCAATGATCATTTTATTATAGCATCAGGATTGCCTCTGAGCTTAAAGATATATCAAGGTCAAATACATCAACTGCATGAGGATATGGTGGAGGACAGGGCAAAATGGTACATGGGATTCATGTGTTTTTAGTAAGCAAGCATGCATGAATGCCCCAAATACCTTGAGGCAATAAAAGAAATCATCAGTGCTGAGAAATAAAAGAAAGGAAAATTCCCCACCCATCTACAACAAATAGAAGAAGTCATTGCTGAACATTTACAGGTAAGTTCAGTTGCTCTAGTCTGGAGAGGTGAAGGTGGAATGAGCTGGACTTTTTCACAGCCTCCACCCAGCTGTGTAGGTCATCGTATGCTGAATTTACCCCTTGTTAGGTGACACAGGATCATTTACATTAACTACCACAAATCAAGCAGGTAAGACTATGGTTTAGTATCTCCTCTGAAGGACAATATACTCAGGAGTGTAGTACTCTCTTATATTCTTCTGTAGTGGGAGAAATCTATTGGCTGCTTAAGGGAATAGAACCCACAGCTGTCTATGCCAAAAGCAAGTGTCCTGCCTAATGTACCATTGTCACTGCTATGGTAGCTATCATTTTTTTTCATAAATGACTTCACTTAGGATCTGCCACAAACCTATTGTATTTTATATATAGATGATATAATCTTCATGACATCTAACAATAAACATTTCCTACAGAGAAAAGAACTACAAGAAGATTTTAGAGCTGTATGAGATTTACTTGCTAACAAACTAACAGTTAATATACTATAAACAGCAATAGTATTCAGAATACCACAAAAGGTACAAAAATACCCTAGGTCTTTCAATTACTTGTCCAACAAGAATAAAATTACCTGGGATGCACAACAAAAGTATCTAGGTATTTGTTTTTTAAATCCAAAGTTCTACATCAAACAACTTACTGAATGTTCAGTTAACTAAGTCTTAAACCCACCTATCTACAAACTTATCTCACTGCTGAAGCTGAGGCATAGTTTAGCCATGAAGCCTGACTACACAGGAATAAGGTCTCTGAATATAAACACTGCTCTCTTTTCAGAACACTGCACTGATTCAAACTATATAGTAAAAAATTCTTAGGTTTATTAATTTTCATTACATTTCAAAGAATGCTGACTTCCAGTGCATTTTAGTTTCTCTGCATCTTCAAGGAATGTTGAGCTTCTGTGTATTTTCAAGAAGTGTTGCATTTTAAGGAAAGAGGGGTTAACTATGGCTCATGCTAAGTTTGTTTTCAATGTGTAACTGTTTTGTTTATCAAATGGTCACCATCAGCATTTGTGCAGTGGCAGCTCGTGATATTGGACTGCACCCCCCCCCCCCCAGCTGTGAACCACAATGGTACAATCCAACAATCCAATAACTTCTCACATAGAAAGTGAATCCAGACTGCCTGCTGTCTTACCAGTCCGGAGTCTATGCGGTGCTAACCGCATAGACTGGAAGTGGATCGGACTGTAAGGTCAGCAGTCTTGGAAGTTGGAATGTTCACAAATAGGAAGTGTGTATTCCAGTTCGCAAACAGGAAGTGTGCATTCCACACAGCAGCTTTGGAGTTTATTTGCAGAGCTGTGTGTGTGTGTGTGTAATGCCCCAGTTGATGTATACTGGTGGCTATAAAGAGAACTCAGGATACCTGCTGGTAGTGGTTAGAGAATACCTCAGACTTTAATCCTGTACCCTAGGTACAGGTAACAAGAGCCTGAATTTCCTACCCAGCACCATTTCTGAAACATTTGCAGATTGTTGCCTCATATTTTGTTCTGTTCTGGTCCTCATAAAATCTGAGGTTTCTGATTTTTTAATTTGTTTAAATAGTTGATGGTGCAGTAGTAGTGTTGTTGCCTCACAGCTAGTGGTTCTCTGGTTTGATTCTTGATTGGGTGCCTTCTTTGTGGAGCTTGCATGTCCTTCGTGGGTTTGCACTGGTGTCCTCCCATGTTACAAAGACATGTGTCTGTGGTATTTCTTCCTGGGCCTCTGCTGAAAATTGGCTTTTGTTCCAAGTCAGACTTTCCTGGTTAACAAATGTTAAATAAATAAAATTGACAAGCATTTGAATTTCAGACTTCATATTCTTCAGAAAGTACATAGTAATACAAAACCTTTTATTCTAGCAATTTTTCTAAGTTTATAAGATGAATATTTGAAATTTGTCCCTATTTTTGGGACTGTATTCACCCATTATTGGCTTTGTCCAGGTTTTTTGTGCCAAGGTTGAGAGCTATGGTGAGAACTGAATTCACTGAATATGTCTGAGAGCTGTATTCCCCCATTATTGGCTTTGTCCAGGTGTTTTGTGCTAAGGGGTTAACAACTATGGTGAGAACTGAATTCACTAAATGGTAGCCATTTAAGTTTCAGTCTTCCTCTCTTTCATAAAGCAGCTGATTTGGCATAGTGATATGTTGCTCTGACTGTTTTGCACAGGGTCCTGGGTGTTCAAGACTTGGAAGTGAAATGTATGGTGACAACATGGTATTTTATATTAGCAACTTTCCAAGATTATACAAGCAGTGTTTAAAATGCATCCCTAGTTTTTGCTGCCCCCCCCCCCCATAAATTTTGGCTTTTTCCAGATTTCTTGTGCTGCGAAGTTGAGAGATACAGTTGAGTGTTGAGAAGGTTTTACAAGGAGTTAAGAGCTGCAGGGAAAGAGAAGTTTAGTACTGCTTATGGTAAGTCTGTGTGTGTTATTAATAGCACAACAGTGTACTTGTGTTCAGTGCAGAAGGCTGTGGGTTCTACTCACACAGGGGGTGGATGATGCTGGTGAAAAAGCAGGCACTTTAGTTGAAGATGGAATATAATGTTTGCTACCAGCAATCTTTTCATTAGTTACAGATCTCTTTAATATGGAATTATTTAGATGACTTTTACTTCTGCAGAGATTGTGTATATTTACTGATACTGGTGGACTGTAGAAGTTTGAGTAGACTTTTATGATGGAAATGTTCTCAGTTAGGCAGTTTTGTCATTATTGGTGCATGCATTTTGTTTCATTGTTTACTGGAAAAATATTCAAGACAATAAATGTAAAACACCTTCTAACAACTGTACTGTATTATACAAGGAATATAATTTAATACAATCAGGAAGGTGTATCACACAACACATGTATGTCTTGTGTGCAAGGGGCCTATCATTTGAAAACAGCCCAAAGTTAATCTTTATACTAGCCAAATGTATTTTCTTTGAATGTGGATTTCAATGCTGTTTCGATGAATGTGAGTTTCAAGGGCAGAGCAGTTTTAATGTTAAGTCTATTTTCATTGTGAGACTGCATTGCATTGTTTAGCAGATGTCTTAGTGTTTGTGCTGTAAAATGCAAAATAAAACTTTCAAATGAAATCCAAATCATTGTAGAAGTAAAGCAGTATGCACATTACAGTGTTTATGGTAAAGGGGGCAAAACAGCCAATGGGACATTGGAATGGCTGCAGGGGGAGGCTCCATTCAACCATGAATTTGTGAGGGGGGAAGGGAGGCAAGCTCAGACAGCCCTGGCTGAACTATACCTCTCAACTGTCCAGATTTTCACAGAATGAATAGATTTTTGCTTCTTATTTTTTGGTTTGCTCCTCATAAAATGTGTGGTTTTCTGGCAAATCTTTTGGAATTAAGTCACTAAATAATGACAGTCATTGAGTTTCAGACTTCGTAACCTTCAGAAAAATGCACGCTAAAGCATGACCTGTTATTCTATCAACTAAGTGTATACAAGAGCAATTTTTAGTACTGTTTGTATGTTCCCCAAATATATTTGGCCTTGTCCAGATTTCCTGCGTTAACAGGTTGAGAGGTACATGTAAATAATAAATTGCTTTATAGAATTAGGCATATCCAAACCTCTCAAATGTCCCCAATTTTGGCTCAAAATGTTGCTCTTCCTCTAATACTCCCTCTGCAAAACGTCAGTTTTGGAAGAAAACGTGGAATGTTTACAATTAATAAATAACTGTAATAATCAGAGTTATAGATTACTTTTATTTCAGAAATGCATGTAGATTTGTTTATTTTGTTAGCTGCTCAAGTTAACAGTACTTATATTTAAAAAAGTGTCCTTTCTTTGACAGGTTCCCAGCTGTATTGTGTGGCTACTTTATATTTTTGCATCACATTTTTGGTCCATTTTTCATAAAATTGTGGTTTTCTGGCAAATTCATTGCAAATCATTAAAGACTAAAGTTAGAAAATAATGACAGACATTTGAGTTTCAGATTTCATACCCTTCAGAAAATTCATATTAATGCAAGACCTATTATTCTATTATAAAGTTTATAAGAGCAATATTTAAATATTGTCTTTATTTTTGGGCCTTTGTCCCACTTCTTTGAATGGCTTTGTCCAGATTTCTTGCTCTGAGGTTGAGAGGTATGACAAATGTGTAAGGTCCATCACAGTCAGCCAGAGACATTTCAAATTCTGACATACTCGTTGCACCCCCCCCCCCATGTACTGGATGTGTCCAAGCAAGGCAAGGCATTCCAGTAATGTATTTAAAAAGTAATTTATTTTTTTCATGCCCCACAACTTTTTTGTTTCCATCTAGATATTAAGTAAACTGTCATGCAGCCGATGCATTGAAATATTTTTTTCTTCTACACTTCCTTTTGTCTTGATTGGACTCTCATAATGATGGTTTGGCACCCAGGGCAGCGTATTTAATTAAAGTTCCAGTTTTTGTAGTTTTGAGCATAGCCCCTCCCCTTTCTAGTTGGGCACACCCCTTTCCAATTGGCCCCACCCATGTTTCCTGCAGTCCCCCTTTGATTTGAAGTCACCAGCCACCACTGCATTTGTGCTATAAAGTTGGAAAGCCGGGTTAGTAGCCCAGCAGGTAGCATACTTGCCTTTGGTGCAGAAAGCTGTGGATTTTACTCCCACACCATGTAGATGTAATGGTGATATTGTAGTGCCCTTTAAGAGGGGTGGGGGTGCTGCACTTTTAAGTGTTCCTCCTTTGGATGAGATGCATAGCAACTTTGAACCTGTTGCTGTTTTGACAGTCATTCCCTATTGCAATTTTATTTTAAATGTAACATGGGTAAGTTATTTTTCAAGGGCAGCAGGCACTGAATTTGTAAACAAAACACACTGAAATGTAAAGTTGTTTGCCAGCAGCAACCTTTTTATTAGTTATAGATCTCTTCAATGTGGAATTATTCAGAGGACTTTTACTTCTGCAGAGATTGTGTATATTGACTGATATTGGTGCATTGTAATGGCAGAAGTTTGAGTGACCTTTTGTGGTTGAAATGTTCTGGAATGGGTAGTTTTGTCATTATTAATTTGTATGTTTTGTTTCATTGCTTACTGAAAAGTATTAAAACCTACACGTTTAAAACATACTCTAACAAGTGGTGTTGTATTATGCAAGAAATATAATTTAACACAATCAGGGTGGTGCATCAAAGAACACATGCATGTATGCATGGTCCTAAAAATGGTGTACAAGGGGCCTATGGTTTGAAACAGCCCAAAGGAAAACATAATCCATCACTGACCAGATGCATTTTCTTTAAATGTGGGTTTCAATGCTGTTTCATAGGTTCATAGGTGTGTACTAGGCTAATGGTCCTGGGGCCTTTACAAGCCTAGCCCACAGAAGTGCCCTGGCATTGTACCACCCATTGTTAGTTCCTAGTGCCTCTATCAAGTAGAGCCACTGGAGTGACCCCGGGGTGAACTTTCTATTACCCATCCACTCATCAAGATTTTGCTTGAAGAGGGCTAGTGAATTGTTCTGCTTGACATGTATCGGGAGTCAGTTCCAGAGCATGGGTTGTCTCTGGGTTATGGACCTGTCCCTCCAGCATGTTCTGTTGACTATAGTAATGAGGTTGAGGTCTCTGGAGTGTGTGGTGCGGAGGGATTGGGATTTTTTAGATGCAGCATTTCTAACAGAGCTGGGTCAGACATGGCTTTGTAAGTCAAGCAGAGATCACCTCTTAGTAGACAATATGAGACAGAGAATAGTTTTTTGAGTCTGTCCATGTAGGACATGTGTTTAAGGCCTGTGTATGTAAATCAAACCTCAAAGAGTGTATGTGTCAGCTACTTGGGCAGGGACACACAGCAGTGGTTGGACAGAGAGAGGGCTGGAGGTCAGCTTGGCCAATTAGCTGAGATCTAAACTCTATAGCTGTGCCAGTGGGAAGTCTTATTGAACATCTGAAGAAAGAGGGAGAAACCAGCCCCAGACTGACTGTGATCTCTGTGTTCTCTTAAGGGAAATTGCACTTGATGTAGAAAGCTACATTTGGAAATACTGTGTGTGGACCTGTTATCCTCTCAACGTACATCGCCCACTGGTGCCAGTGTGTGAGGATTGAGGTTCCTTGATTACTGGTCCAGGGGTAGGGCATCACATATTAATTGGTTGGCAGTGGTAGGATATCCACATAGAATTCAGTGGTGTAGATATTGAGCTCCTGTAGCCTGTAAACAGTTGCCACTAAAGAAGGAGTTTGTACTGTCAAGCAACCACAGGGTAGACATTCAGAGTTTCAAATCACAATAATTTTATTTATTTTTTATTATCTTAGTCAGGGAGAGCAGGTAAGGATGTCAGCAGAGGATTATGGCAAGCTGACAAGGAATTGGCTGAGATGTGCCAAGACAAAGGACTGGTGCATGCCAACCTGACTAAAGCAGAAATTATTGCAGCCTTAGTCACAGCTGCATCACAGACCAGCAACCAGGAGGACAACCAGACTGGCCTTGGGGATGTACAACTCTCAGAAATTGAACATTTCAACTTTGCCTCAGAGGACTTAAAAATCCATATGGAGTTAAAGACATTTGAATTGGAGTCCAAACGGTTGAAACTAGAATCAGCAGAGACTGCAGTGTCTGGAGGCTGAAGAAAAGGAGAAACAGATGGTATTAGAATTAGCAGAGAGACTGAGATGTTTGGAAGCTAAAGAAAATGAGAGGTGAGGCAACATGAATAGGAGATGCTAACTCTTCACCAGGATCATGGAGGTAATGAGGAAGGGAGTAATTGAAACCTAGAAGCAACAAAGGTCAGTACATTTCTTCCACAATTCACAGAAGGTGATAATTTTATATGTTTGAAAGGGTTTATAAACAGTATAATGTTGACCAAGATCTTTGGGTACAGTTCCTGACCCCTTACTCCATGGTAAAGCTGTAACTGCTATTTCTAAATTGTCTGATACCGATTACTTAAATTATAATACATTTAAAAATTGTTTACTAGAGTGTTTTAGGTTAACACCTAAAGCTTATACAAAATACATTTGTGAGCATAGACACAAGGCAAATGAAAGTGTGTGTGAATATATTGCTGAGTTAAGCACATATTTTCTTAGGTAGGTGAGTGGGTCTCAGGTCACCACTTTGGAAGGGCTGCCAGACCTTTTTGTGAGGGAACAAGCCCTTAGCACTTTGCCTGAGGACATGAGAATCTTGTTAACAAATAAGGAATGCAATACCACACATGAGCTAGGGAAGAAGGGAGACCTATTCTTAGCAAGCAGGGGTTCACTGCACAGGAAAGGGATACCCAGTGTTGCACATGAGTCTAAGGGAACCCATGGTGGGCAGCCTAAACCACCCCAACAGAGTTCGCCAGTAACAGGGGAAGCCACTAGTTCAGGTACACAGCCAGGATCAAAGGTTAAATGTTTTACATGTAACCATTGGGGCCATGCAGTGTATAGATGTTTGTGGAGGCAAGGTGGGGAACAAAAGGTGGGAGAGACAGTAAGTGAGAATGACAGAATGGCGGTGGTAAGTTGCCTGAAGACAACATCGGTACCAAGCTACCACAATGGGTTATATCCTTTTTTAGTAGGTGGGAAACAAGCCACTGTTAAGAGTGACACAGCCTCTGACCTAACCATTGTGAAGCCTGCAACTGTTAAAGAGGAGTACTACTTGCTTGGGAAATCTACTCCAGTCAGAAATTTAGGAGGGACCCCATTCCAAATATCTTTGTCTAAGGTTCACCTTGACTGGGAGGGTGGAAAAGGAAGCAAGCAAGTAGGTGTGTTTGAGGATCTCCCTGCAGTGTCCTGATATGGAATGATTTTGATAATGCTGTACCTTGTGTGCATACAGTGACATGCAGTCAGGCTCGGAGATAGACATGTGGGTCTAGTAGCCTGGGGGGACCCAGAAAGACTGCAGACTTGAAGCCAGGACTAGTGAGATGGCTACTTCAGGGAGGGAGTGACACTGAGACTGAAGGTAAGCCACAGCTGCTGGTGGGTACTGATGTTCCCTTGGACAGTGTGACTGCAAGGGCAGAGGTGAGTAGTAGTACCCAGGCAGATAGTGAGGTGCCACTGTCAGAAGATAACAGACTTCCTGTGGAAGTGGAACTGGGAAGGGTTACAAAGACAAAGTTGAGACAGGCTTAGACCCTACATTACAAGGCTTGAAGGAGGTAGCTAGTGAGGCACCTGATTCTCAGGGAAAGGGGGAATCTATATACTAGAACAAAGGGTTAATAGAGAGTGGACCGCTGAGGGAGGGCTAGAGGGTGAGAGAATACAACAGTCAGTAGTTCCCAGAGCCTACCATCTGGCACTTCTAGCCATAGCCCATGACATTCCCTTTGCAGGTCATATGGGCATAAAGCGTACAAAGAAACATATTATGCAGAACTTTTATTGGCCTGGGATTTTCAGAAATTTATGCGGGTGCTGCAAGATCTATGAGCAGTGCCAAAAAGTAGACAAGGCAGGAGACAAGTGAAAACTCCTTGATGCCTTTGCCTGTGATTGAGGAGCCATTTTAGAGGGTAGCTATGGATATTGTGGGGCCTCTGAGTAACACAAGGTCCACAGGGAAGAAGCATATCCTAGTGGTAGCAGATTATGCTACCAGATACCCTGATGCAGTGGCTCTGTCCTCCATCAAGGCAGAAAGGTGGCAAATGCTTTGTTAGAGATTTTCTGCAGGGTAGGTTTTCGAAAAGAAATACTGACTGACAGAGGTGCCACTTTCATGTCAGATCTGCTGGCTTGTCTGTGGGAGTGCTGTGGACTGAAGTGCCTAAAGACCATCCCATGCCACCCCCAGACTAATGGTCTGGTGAGGAGGTTAAGCTCTACATGAAAGACCATGCAAAAGGCATTTGAAGACCAGGTTAAGAGAGAGTGAGATAAATATTTGCCTCAGCTGTTGATTGCTTACAGAGCGGGTGCCTCAGGAATCCACAGGTTTTTCACCCTTTGCATTGCTGTATGGGCATAGGGTGAGGGGACCTATAAATCTGATTTGGGATGAGTGGGAGGGTGAGTGTGAATCCCACAAGGAGTCTGTTCTGGCATATGTCCTAAACCTCAGGACAGGGCTCAGGGAACTCATGTGCTTGGCCCAGGAGAATCTGGCAGAACCCCATCAACAGAAAAAGGTCTGGTATGACAGGAATGCTCAAACTAGAGAGTATGCTATGGAGCAGCAGGTTATGGTTCTCATTCCTGTCAGACACAACAAGCTGCAGGCAGCTTGGGAGGGGTCCTTCAAAGTGGTAAGGAAGGTCAGTGATGTTATCTACATGGTAGAACTGCTAGGCAGGAGGCAGGGGTACAAGCTGTACCATGTTAACACAATGAAACCTTGCCATGATAGGGAGGCCCTGGTGCTAAGTATTTACAGGCAGGAGGAGTCTGAATGGGATCTATGGCTACAGGGAGCCAACCAGCAACATCCCAAATTACTATGATGGATTCTAGGGTTACAGGCATATGATTTGACAGTGCAGCACTGTAATGGGATCAGCAATGCCAGGGCAGCTGGGATCTCCAGACAGGGAATGGGGTAAGGTAGTCCCAGATGGGCTCATCAAACTCAAGCAATGTTTCTCAAGGGTCACTTGAAAAACTAGTGTGAGTCTTCAAGGGGGGAAGAAGTGTGATGAAAGAAGATACTGCCAGTCCAGCTCTGGAATTTTATAAATAATTATATGTCATTTTTGAACATCAACATGATTCATATAAAATGCTAACTAGGTTTGTACAGACGTGCGTTAAAAATATATTTTATAAAGTGCTTGTGCTTAAAATGTAACCACCGCATGCCCTACTGGAATAGAACATAAGTGTTCATGCACTATTGTAACTCTTTAAATGTATACATTTTAGCAGTGGAAACTGGAACACGGGAAGTTAACTTTAGTCCTGCAATACTTCAGAAAAACATCTGACATTAAATGATTTTATGGCTATGCATTAAAAGATGATATCTTTCAGTTTCAATGCAGCAAGGAGACACAATGTCTAAAACTATGGAGCTTTCTATATTGCCTCTAAGGCGAAATAATTGCTAGTCTTGAAATGTGAAGCTATGTAATTGTTTTATGACATCTGCAATGATTTGAGGTCTATGTATTTTCACAGGTAGATGCTAAATACTGCTAGCTTCCAGCAGTGGTGGTTTCACTTGGGATAGAGTTAGATGACAAGAAATGATGTCATTCTGCAAGCTATCACAGCAGTAATATTTGAGATATTAATTTAAGAAGTCTCTTAGAGGAACACAGCATTCTGTATTCTGTTTTGGACCTGACAACAATTAGAAGATCTATTCACCACATCTGCCTTGCTCTTAAATAAGTTAACTAGGGTATTTTAATTCTCTTCGATGCAGTCAGGAATATAGCACAGCTTAGTTTAGATATTTTTCTTTTTCTTTGAAACTGTCCTGAAATGTTATTTTAAATATTTCCTGTGATTTTGAACTCTGATGTCACTGTGAATATATATTTAGTATTGTCTTGTTCTTTTATTATATATTATTAAATATATTTAAATATTTCATTGTGGCTTATCTGTGCAGACATATTTAAGTTTTGAGAGTACTTGCATATTTATTTGGTGACACTATGTTTGCCACTCCTATAGCCTTGCTCTTGGTCAAACCACCATTTATATTAATAGTAACATTACACAGTAAGATTGGACACCCTTTGTTTAGGTTGTTAAAGTAGCTGATAAGATTTGGCTGGTGGCAGTGATAACTACCTTATAGTCTGGGCAAAAGGGGGTATATCCCGTAAACCTGTGCCAGCCTTTCCCAGGTGTGTGTGTGTGTGTGTGTGTGTATAAATCAAGCCTCAAAGAGTGTGTGTATCAGCTACTTTGGCAGGGACATGAAGCACTGGTTGGACAGACAGGGTGCTGGAGTTCTTAGCTTGGCTTCTCAGCTGAGATCTCAACTCTATAGCTGTTCCAGTGGGAAGTCTTACTGGGGATCTGGAGAAAAAGGGAGAATCCAGCCCCAGACTGACTGTGGTCTCCCTCTGCTCTTAAGGGAAATTGTACTTGATGAAGAAAGCTGCATCTGCAAAAAAAACTGTGTGTGTACCTGTTATACTCTCTGTACATCCCCCATTGGTGCCAGTGGTGAGGATTGAGGCTCCTTGATTACTGGTCCAGTGGTGGGGCATCACAGTAGATTAATGCTACATCTTCCCCTTTCTTTTGAAATCAGATATTGTAACAAGTTGGAACTATTTCATTGTCTGATATATGTGGCTTTAGCCAAGTTTCTGTAAAAAGCTTTGATATCAGGGGTATATGAGAGAGCCAGGCATGAAATTCTGTAATTTTGCTACAAATACTCTGTGTGTTGACTGTTATTATTAATAAATTTCAAGTGTTAGTAGGTGACTTAGAAGAGGGAGATATGGTATGGCTGATATTGGGAGAGAGGGAAGGGTCAGATTTTTATGTATGTCCACACTTTGAGATAGTAAGAAGAAATTATTTATAAGGTATGAGATGTAGTGGGTTTTAAAAGAAGACCTAGCTAAAGTATAGGGAGTTATTTTGAGTTTGTTGTTGATGGGGAAGAGTCTGTATTTGGTAGGGTATACATTGCTACAACTGAATAAAGATGATGAGATATTAGAGAAGCTAATTATATTGGGAGTTCTTGAAAATCATGAGACTTGCATGCTCTGGAGGGATGTGGCTTGTGTTAGTATGAGAAGAGAATTGCTGAGAGAGAAAATGAGAATAATTAGCTGTTTGGTGTTGGGCATTTTGAAGAGTAACTGATACAGGATATAAGGTACTGGTGAAATTTCTAGTATGAAGATGTTTGGGGAAACTGGTTCATGTTTAAAGTATTTTTGGCACTTAGTAGATGATACTTGGGTCTGGTTTTGGAGAAGTTGATTGGGCGATGGCATATGTGAGAGTGGTCTAGGGGACTATAAGTATAATGAAAGTGGGGATGGGTGAAAATGGGGGTAGGGTAGGGGCACATAGTCAGCCCAAGCATAGCAAGGGTGAAAGGAGCAGGCAGAGTTGAGAAAAGTGGATCACTGAAAAGAAAAACTATCAGTGAGACCAAAATGTGCTGTGCTAACCTGGGTGAGTGCAACTGCTGGGAAAGGAGATAGGCTAAAGAGGCAAGAAGAAACTAGTTTGAATAAGAAGACAGTGCTTTCAGAGAAACTGTTGAAAGAAAGGGGAGTGTCCAAAAAGTCCATGCACCAGCTCAAGTGCAGAAGAGCTGCAGCAACTGGGGATAAGATGAATGTGTTGGAAGTTGGTCGAGGAGGGAGTTGAGGGGGGGAAGAGATGAAAATAAGGTTTGTGCTACAAACAAAGTCACATTTAAGGTTAAAAATGCTAAATCACACTGAGTGAGGAATTACAGTGGAAAGTGATGTGTGTTGAGCTTTCAGTGGGAAGTTAATTGCACCACTAGCAGGGTCTCTTGCTTGTCAAGCAGCGGGATTTGCAATGATGTGTTTTTCAGCAGGGAGAAATGAGAAACACTTGTTCTCCTTAGTGTAACTGTAAAATAAAGAAAAAAATGTAATGATAGTAGCCGGCAGGGATTGAAGAGTACGTAGGAGAATGAGAGAGCTGAAGGGAAAGAAGGCACAGAAGAAAAAGACAATTACAGTCTTATTCAGTACATTTACACATGCAGAAACATCAACATTATGATGAAGCAGTGAACTCTCTGTCTGGTACTGATGAGAATAACATAGCGTAACAACAATGTTCCATAAGTAAATTCAGTGGAATAAGATAGTACTTTGGAAACAAATCAGTAGGGTCTTGATATATGCTTGTACATTAAAGCACTACACAGTAGCAGTTACAGAATACAAGGTAGTTACAGGTGAAGAATGCCATATGGCTCAGCAGGTAATACCATGCGATACCCAAATAAGCTTTACCATTTAGCTAGAGGGTAAAGTCACCAAATTTGGAAGCATTAGCAGTCGCTAATAGACTAGAAGTTATCAGTGCAACACAGTAAAAGCACTAGGTAGATTTAAGCATTAACTACAGGTAAATATTTTGGCTAGTATTTATATTAGCAGCACTTAGGTCACAGCTTCAGTAGTTTGTAGAAACATGTTAACATATCACGGCCTACTGCTGTAAACCAATGTTTCTTACAAGTTATCGCTGAGCATGGCAGAATCAAAACAGTAGCTAAGCAGCATGTATGACACTGGAAAAATATGGAGTAGAACAAATCAAATGATACCATGGTACAGTTAGGGAGAAAACAAACTAAAAATTATACATTATTGCATTAACCAAAGAGTATAACCTGCATGATGAGCACACTAATTCTCAGAGGGGCAGAAGATGAGTAGGGGTCTAAAGTCAGCTATGATTTTAAAAATGGCACCTGTGGATATCAAGACTCTATATAGATTCAGGTGAGAAACAGGGAAAGGGGAGGGGTAGGGACAAGAGGGAAAGGTGAAGGGGTAGGTGGAGAAGAGGTCATGAAAATGGTGGGGGCAGAGCTGCTTGAGGTGGTTCACTGAAAAGAAAACCATCAGTGAGACGAGAATGTGCTGTGCTAACCAGGGTGAATGCAACTGCTGGGAAAGGAGATAGGCTAAGGAGGCAAGAAGAAAGTATTTAGAATAAGAAGATGGAGATTTCAGAGATTTCAGAGAAACTGTTGAAAGAAGGTGGGGGTGTCCAAAAAGTTTGTGCACCAGGTCCAAGATTAGTTTAAGTGCAGAAGAGCTGTAGCAACTGGGATGAGATGAATGTGTTGGACTGAACAAGAAGAGCGGTGGAAGGAGAGGATGAAAATAAGCTGACCAAGAGTAGTGTGCACACCACAAACAAGGTCACATTTAAGGTTAATAATGCTAAAACATGCTGAGTGAGGAATTACAGTGGAAGGAGACATATGTTGAGCTTTCAATGGGAAGTTAATCACACCACTGGAAGGGTTTCTTGATTATCAAGCAGCAGGATTTGCAGCAATGTGTTTTTCACGGGGGAGAAGTGAAAAATTAGTGTTCTCCTTAGTGTAAGAGGCAAGCATACTAATTCTTGAAGGGGCAGGAGCTGAGTAGGGGTCTAATGTCAGCTATGATAAAATATATATATATATATATATATATATATATATATATATATATATATATATATATATATATATATATATATATATATATATATATATATATATATATATGTATGTGTAAAGGACCAACTTGAAGTGTAGTAGGTCAGTAGATATATAATTGATGAACAGGGAAAATAAGGTTCCTCAGTGTACTTGGAATGTTCTGTTTTGGAGATAACTTTGAAACTACCTTATTGTATTTGGACCAAAATTAAATTTGCTAAGTCTTTAGAAGAGCAGGTTGTGATTTACTGTTTTGAATATTCTTGTCAAATCAATGAACATTTGAATACTAGGCTAATTGCTTTAAAGGTCTATCTTAAGCCTATTCAATAACCAGAGATCAGAATCAAACTGACTGTTTTATGTCTATAAGGTGAAGCTCTTAACAATTATGCAAACCCACTTTGAATAATTCATAGTGTTACAAATGGTGCCAGTGGCTGTGTATAATGCTGTCATGCAACTGAAATAATTTCTGAAACCATGCAAGAAGTCCATATTTGTTTATGTGATCCTAGGGTTGTGTGTGTGTGTGTGTGTGTGTGTGTGTGTGTGTGTGTGTGTGTGTATGTATACACACAAACACACACACACACACACACACACACACACACACACACACACACACACACATGCATATGTATCAGTATTATGAGATTATGGGACACAGGTTTGCTATAGGTCTGTATGCCTTGTATTCCTTAGGGTTCACTTTTTAAGGAGGGGGGTGATGTATGAGTACTTTAAGGCTGGGGTAAAATAAAATTGGTTAAGAAGAAGTTGAATTTATGAGTGAAAGCTTTTATAAGGAAGAGAGCTGACATTTTCATGAAAGCTGGGTGTACCTTTGAAATCTTAGATCTAGCTTTTTCATTTGTGTTGAGAAGACCTGTTTTGACTTCTTTAAAAGAGAGCTGCCTAAAGTGAAATGCTGGGCTGAAAACTTTTAAGGTGTATAGTTGAGATAATTGAATTTGACAGTCTTGTATTATTGCCAGTTGGTGGGAAGAATATGAATATGGTGTTTGGCTAGGTCATTAATAGTGTCTAGTAAGAAGTTTATGCATGATCTTTAACAAGAAAAAGGCTTTCTGTTGTATCATTGCCTGATTATCTGTAGACTGTAATGCTACCTGTTAAAGATATTAGCTCTTTTCAGAAGTGTTTTAGGTTCAAGGCTAGTACAGTCTGTTTGTCTCTTAAAAATGAGTCCATTGCTGCATTGGTAGAAATCTTGGCCCTTTTCTTGAGGTGATTGTACCTTTCATGAATCTAGTTGTTTGATGGTTGCAGTTTTTATTTATTTCGTGCTAAATCTCTGGATTTCATTAATTGTTTTAATTGCCATGGAAGTCAAGGGCATTTCTGCTCCCTTAATCTATCAGACATTTCTGTCTATTCATATAGTCCTCCATTCACATATTTATTTTATAAATGAGTAAGACCCACTGAGTACAAAAGGCTTGTTTAATGCAACCAAATTATACTAAGCTGAGATGAATAGTGTATCGGAATCATAACATTGACTCTTTTCAAAAGATAAAAAAAATGTTCCAAAGCAGTCTGATTCTATGTCAGAAACATCATTCATGGCGGGGCAGAGCCTAGATGGCTAACTGGTAACAGCAACTTTTATGAGCGCCACAATCTAGTACCAGAATTCAGGAAAAGAATCATTTTTATTTTTCCAAAGTAGTAAATTCTTATTAAGGAATCTCAATTCTATAAGAATACCAAATTTTATACATTTTTATCGAAATTTTCCTGTCAAATATACTGAAGATAACTTCTTCAATACAGAAATGAGCAACTCTAAGTCTTCACACTCTGAAACTTCACTGAAAAAGGAAATTCAACTGTCAGCCACACTACATGAACTATCTCTCAAAATGGACAGATTTACAGACAACCTTGAAAATCTAAAAGTCAACTGTCAGAAACAAACTGATGTCCTTAATGAAATCTTGCAGCAGCAACAATCAAAAATATTGGATATGGAAACTTCTCTAAGTGACATAGATGAGAGACTTAAGAAAGATGAAACTCATAGTGAATCTCTTTTACAGCAGAATACCTGGCTAATCAGTAAAATAGATGATTTAGAGAACAGAGAAAGGAGAAATAACATTAGAATATTTGGTCTTCCAGAAAAAAACAGAAGGTGAGGACATTATTTTATTTCTTAACTCTTGGCTTCCAGACATATTAGACCTAAAGGAAGGTCTATTAAATGTATAGAAAGAGCACACAGAGCTACAGGGAAACCTATTCCTTCTTCTTTCAATATGCCTCCTAGATCGATTATTGTAAAATTCTTGTCTTATTTAGACAAATAACTTGTTATCAAATCTGCCTGGAGAGGTCATCTATTGACATATAATAAGAGTCAAATTAAATTTGACAATGACTGTTCTTCAAGAGTCTTGGAACTAAGGAAAAAAAACTGGCCTTTTGTGAGATTTTTAAAACAAAATAAAATAAAGGCACAACTTGCTTTCCCTGCAAAAATCAGAATCCTTTATTCAAATGACATAAGAACATTCAACAATGTCGAAGAAGCTATAACTTTCATCAAAAACAACAACATCACTGCAATTCCAGAAGCCATGGATTGGTCATCTTCCACCACTTTAAAAAGAACCTCTGAGAAAAATAACTGGACTGATAAGAGAAAGAAGAAACTGAAAACTGATCCTAGAAACTCTGGAGTCACTGCTTCTCTCAAAGCATCAACTAGGACTTGATTTCACTTCTAATCATTCAAAAAGTATGTATTTTTACCTAACATACACCTATACAAATGTTTTCTTACATTTTCTGATTGAACCTTACTAAGATTACATCTTATATTTCATGTGTTTAGACTTCTCTAATGATCCTTAATATAGCTACTTACTAAGAACCCATATAATAATAATAGCTTGTTCAAGTGACACCCTTGATTTTTGCTTCATTAGCAGCAATTAAACGTATGCTGTATGTATTTATACATTATACAATTCTTAATTTGAAATGTTTTTTTTGATTTTTAAATACATATATTACAATATTTTATAATTTAGACTTTAGTTGCTACTCTACTCAATTTTAGCGTTCTAACATTCCATTATGACTGTTTACTGTCACTCTTGTTTAAAATAGCCTCAAGCTAACAAATGTTGTCTCTCCTCTAAAATAGAATCTACATAATTAACATGAAAGCTTTCATCCTAAAATATAGGAATATGAAGAATTAAATGTTTTTTTACACACAGTTATAGGCAGATTAAACTAAATTAACCTCACCTATTATCAAAATAACTCATGTACTATCTATCCCACACATTTATGCCGCATAAGTATATACAGCTTTATAGTTGTTACTGACGAGAGCTTTCATCTCACATTCTTTGACTTCACTTGTCTATTCTGATTGATTAAATAGTCTGTTTAGATGAGATATTTTTTATTTCATATTATTTATTTAATAAATATTAATGTCTTCTATGGTTAGAAAATGTTTCAGTTTTTAGGAGGGTGCCTGTCTAGATAAGTTTGTGTTATACATCAGTGAGTGCACTGTATGGATTTACACAGTCGCTTTACTGTTGAGTCATGCACTGTTTAGTTTAAGGATGTATGTTTGGTTAGGCTAGTTTGTGAATTCAGAGATACAATAAAGAAGGTTCTGTATATTTGTTAGATGAGGATAGACTCTATGTTGTGCGATGCATGTTTTTGCAGTTATATCTGTCAACTGCGCGAATGATGCTGTGGGGAGGGCTGAAGCTCCTTGAAGATTGGTAGGGAACAGTGCCCGTTATGGGATTTGACAGATTAGTTTACTGCGTTGTTCTGTTTCGTGATTGCCTGGGATGGTGAAATATGTGAACAGGTTTGTCCTTGTTGGGCCATTGAAGAACTCTCAATGTAGTTGTGGATCTGTTGTTACTTGATCTAATACATTGTTGACACTTATTTTGGGTGCTTTCCATTGCCGGGCAACAGATCCAATGCACTAGCGAGTGCTTGCGGTGATCACATGGCTATTGCATGGGGTGGTTGTTTTGAGGGGGAGAGACATTGGCGTGCTGCAGAGTTTGTCTGGTTTCTGTGGGAATGTAGACAGTTGAGGAATGTGCAGTAAGTGTAAGTTAGTAAATTACCCCTTTCATTAATTTTTTGAGAACAATAATCAGGGAGGATGTCTAATTCGGGGTCTGTGTCCCTCTGTTTTGTTTAGATTGCCCATATGGCAGTTATGCATTATGTGTTGTGTAGTGGCTTGCTATGAGTGAATGCGGATGTGTTTGGTGAGTGAATGCGGATGTGTTTGGTGCTTACGGGTAGGCTGTTAGTGGTTCTTGGGGTACTCAATCCTAGAACTTCTTCCGTTTAAACAGCCAATATCCCTTGTCTTGGAGATGGAGGCTTTAGAGCTGGAAATCTGCTCAAATTGGTGCGCATGAGTGCAGAAAAAAAATTAACTTGCAAGTATTGATTCTTAGTTTTAATTTGCAAACATATAATATAAGCTATCTGTTTAGTTAAATTTCTGATCCAGATTTCTCTATGGGTTATGTTTAGCAAATTTGAAATGGGTTTTAAGAATATTTACCTTTAAGATGACAATAAATAATAAAGATATGCATAACAACTCAGTAGAAATATGAAATTCTAGAGAATATAAATTGCCATAATTCTGGAATAAGATGCTTATACTTACAATTATAAATAATACTTCATATATTTTTGATTTGGGTAAATTCATAACACTGTACAGACTTCATGTATTCAATAACTTAAGACATTTTCTTTGAGTATAGTACAATGGAACTAATACAGAATTTTGATTTGGGATTGACTGCACTGTTAATCACTACCCAAAAAGAATGTAAGTAATATTATTCATAACTTAGTGAACCAGTACATTACTAACTTTATTTTCCTTGTATTAATGAATATTGATATCAAGGAAATCTGTGGCTGCTGATTTATTATAGTTCTTCAAATATCCTATTGATAGTTAAAATTTAAATTCTTTACGCAGTGGAAATAATGATGCTTTACATCTAGTGTACTTTGTTCTGTTATGCTTATCCAATGAGCAATTTTATAATCTAAACATGCCAGAAATGAAATTGGATAAATATTTGTATTTTAGTAAGTGCGATGTTTTTATATCTGGCATGCTTCATTGAGTTTACTGTGTGTAATTTGATTATATGCTATATTATTTCAATACTAAAAGTTTACAAGTTTAATTCCCACAATATGTTCAAAACTATAGTCTTTTAATAGTATAATATACTCAAAAGACAGAAGGGATTTTCTTAGTGATCTTTAGATACTTAATTTCAACTCTAGTAAATGAACTTACTTATACTAACTTTGCTAAAGGCTAGTATATTGACAAAGTAGATAATATGGAATATTTATGTATTTATGATTATTTATGCATATGTTTATTTATTACTAAACTATGACTATTTTATTTGGTTACAGTATTTATCATTAAATAGGATTCATCAATCATTATACCTAGACTTTCTACTTTGATTATTTTATAACTTAGAATTAATGTTTCTATTATATGAACTCTTCTTTTGTTCTATACATTTACAATTACTTAAAATTCTATTTACTCCCATTAACAATTGTTTTGAATAAGCTGCTTTTATTACATCAGTTTCAAATCTGTTTCCTTTATGTATTACAAAATTCATCTAATCATTCAATTCTAACAACAAAAGTGGATATATAAATTAATTTTAGATCTATTAACTCATACTGGAGCTCAGGCATGTTATTGTCATTAATCACTTTTTATTTGTCATGAAAGTTAATCTGTTTGAACTTATATGTTCACTCAGATTAGAAGTGCATGTCACTTCATGTTGGTTAAAGTTTTTAATAAACTCTTTATTAATATGGTTACTCTTACTTATTTTTTATTCAGTATTCAAATCTTCATTTTATCGGCCTATCTCTAATAAAACTTTATACAATTTGTTAGGGAGAACTAACCTAACTATTTCACACATTTTTTTCTAGATAAAGTTACACTCTTTATCATCCAGTCAATACCAAACATGAAAACTTCAATTAACTCACAAGAAAGTCATACTTGATGGATTTACCCTTACTATCCTTAAATGTTAATGGATTAAATAATCCAAGGAAAAGATCCAATTTACTTAGATACTTGAAACTAAATAAAATGCAGGTTGTATTTATTCAAGAATCCCATCTAAAATCAGATGATAACTTTAATTGGAATCCACTGGAATATATAAATCTATCTTGCTCATCATACAAGAAAAAACAAGAAGAGTTTTAATACTTTGGAGGAAAAACATCATCATTTCCCAAATTATTTATACGTATGAAGACAAAGAAGGTCTTATTTTAATTATAATAATAAGATTTAATAATAGAATATGGATACTTGTTAACACCTATTGGTTTCCTGGTATAGGGATAGGAACTGTTAGGAAACATTTAGAACTAATTAACAAAGTTTATATGGGTATTTTGATTCTAGGGGGAGACTTCAACTGTACTTTAGACATTTCTGAAACCTCGAAGAAAAAGCACTTCCATCTTACTTCTCTAGGAAAAGCTCTAAGAAATTGGTGTGAGAACCTAAATCTAATTGAAACCTACAGTTATAAAGACCCTAACTCACTATCCTTTTCTCATAGAGATTATAGATTTGGCACCCAAACCAGAATTGATAAACTTTATGTATCTCAAGATTTAAGTATGAAAATAATTAACTTTTCTATATTCTCTTGCCCCTTTTCGAATCATAATTCACTTATTTTAAAACTTGAAATGGATTTTAAAAGGTTGATCTTCACAACAAGGATACCAGCATACATCACCAAACTACCACAATTCAAGCCATGGTTAGATCACGAAATTCAAAACTTTTTTGACATTAACCAATCAAATGATATATGTTTGACAATTCTCTGGGATACACTAAAAGCTTACTTATTTGGTAAAATTCTAGCTTGGTTTAAAAATAAGACTAAAGAATAGGAATAAGAACTTCATAATACTCAAAATAAGCTTATAATTATCAATACAGATACTTCACAACATTCAAAAACATAAAAGAAAACAATTACAGACTTAAATAACAAATACAATGAAATATTAACTCATAAAACAAATTTGGCATTAGAAAAACTAAAAATCAACTCACACTCAATGTTGCCCAAACATCTACATAATCTTTCAATGAGAGTTAAAAGACAAGCCTCAGATAACAATATTACAAAAATCATTCATGAAGGTAGAAATAATAAAATGGTATAAGACATTAGTGATATTCTTGAAGCCTTTAAATATCATTACTCTGACCACCAACTCAATAATTCAGCACAATTTCAACATATAGATGTAGATAAAAGTTTACTTAAAATAAATAAAATTCCAGATAAACTAAAATCTGATTAAAACAAATTTCTCTTAAAGAAGTAGTTGATAAAATTAAAGAAAGCAAAAATGGAATTATAATGGAACTATATAAGTTATTTCCTCCCTCAGCCATCTCAATTTTCCATAAAACCTTAAATGTAATTCAAACCGATAATTTAATTCCTCCCTCTTGGAAATATTTTTTAATCGCTCCTATATTAAAAGAAAGTAAAGATCCAAAACAATGTAGTTCCCATAGACCAATTTCTTTGCTAAATAATGACTACAGGATATTTGTATCCATTCTTGTAAATAGAATTAAAAAATCCTTAACACATATTATAAATTCTGATCAGTCTGGTTTTATTTACAATAGGCATACTTACGATAATATTTTAAGAATACTGTCCCTTATCGACATTTTAAATAGAGACAGTCGAGAAGCTCTTCTAATAGCTCTAGATATTGAAAAAGCTTTTGATACGCTGAAATGGGATTATCTCTTCAAAGCTTTAGAAATCTTTGATTTTCCATCTCATTTCATTACTTTGATAAAAAAATCTATATAAAAATAGTCTTGCATATGTAAAACTAGGCCCTTTTACTTCAGAACCCATTAAAATACTCAAAGGTACAAAGCAAGGCTGTCCTTTGTCGCCCATTTTATTTGCTCTTGCTATAGAATTATTTGCTATTACATTACACCAAAACACAAAAATTAAAGGTATAGACATTTATGATCAATTTAATTCCAAAATCATGCTCTTTACGGACAATATACTTTTAACTATGAGTGTCTCACAAGAATCTCTTAAAGAGTTAGATCTACAGACTAATAGGTTCTCTGATAGCTCTGGTTTATGTATAAGTGAATCTAAATCTAATTATATGCATTTAAATAAAAAACTAAATTCTTTCATAACTCCAGTTCATTTAATAGGAAACAGGTCTCTTCTATAAATTACCTAGGAATTATTATAGATGACAATATTAATAACACTCTATCTACAAATTATAAAAAAATCTTAAATGCCATAAAACTACTCACTGACAAATGGAATAAATTATTCCTAAAGTTTGAAGATAGACTTCAATTAATAAAGATGGTATTATTACCAAAAATAAACTATATAGCTCAAGCCATTCCAATGCTACCTAATAAAAAACTATTACAAGACATAAATAAAATTCTTTTAAATTTTCTCTGGTTCCCTAAATGAAACAGGATAGCCTATGCTCACCATATTAGACCATAGGAAATGGGAGGAATTCATTTTCCAGATTTAGAGACATATATTAAGGCTTCTATATTCAAATTAGTTTTCAACTGGATAGACCCAAACATTACATCAGCTTGAAAATCCCTCCATATTTCTATTTTTTTAAATGAGAATAAACTCACAAAAATGCTCTTTCAAATAAATTTTGGAAATATTATGTCTTAATTTACAATTTAACATTTCGAAACCCACCAACTCAGTCTTCATAAACTACATCTACAACTCATTTAGATCTTACATAAACTCAAACTTAGACATTAAATTATGGTGGGAACTCTTAATTCCTTTCAAAATAACTAAACACTTTCCCAACACATTACATAAAAACATTATAAATAATTGGGAACTAAAAAACTGTACCTGTTGGCAAGATTGTATTAGGAACTCATCAGTCTTAAACATACAACAAATAATAAACACCTTTGATATTCCAAATTCAGATTGGCTTATACTTCAAAGCATTTTATTTCATGCTCAAGAGTTATACAGAATAATCAATAATTCCTCCTTTAGTTCTGAACCAAAATTAATTTCCATTATCCAAGAAATGATCTATAATAATCATAATTGGTCTAATTTAAACTCAATGCTCTATAAAAACTTAATAATGTACAAAGTTAATCCAAAACAAAACTTCTGGAACTTTATTACTAAAGGTCATCAGATTAACCTTTCCTCTGAAAACAAAATTCATTTATTGTATTTTATTAAATTAACTTCCAGTCTACAAGCTTGGAAGATTTTTTTCATGGAAATTCTTACACAGGGCATTTTACACTCCCAATAGGATAGCTAAAATCGACTCTTCTAAACAATTTTGTTGGAGATATTCTCAGAATTGTAATGCTGATTGGATTTATATATTTTTTGAGTGTATCAAAATTAAAAAAATTCTGGGAGGAGATTGGAAATTTCCTTCAAGCTATTTTTTCAGATTCCTTCATACTAACTAAATCCATGATTTTTCTGAATGTAACTAAAACAAATGTTATGAGCAAAAATAATTTGTATCTACTATTGGCTATACTAGCAACTGCTAGAAAATGTATTACAAGAAAATGGAAAACTTCATCTGAACCCAACTTTCAAGAATTTATGACTCTACTAGAAGAAACAATACACATGGAAACAAAGGTAAAAGAAACAAGAATCTTCCCTAATAAATGGATCAACAATCCTTGGAAGAAAGTTCTTTCTCTCATTGAGACTTTAAAGATCTCCACGTCTTCTTAGTACTTGGAGAAATTACACTGATTTTTTGTTATGTGTAACTACCTCTCTCTAACTCTAAGTTATTCTCATTTTTTTCATATAGGCCATATGTACATATTGTATATAGTTTGTCTTTTGTTTCATTTGTATTCTAGTAGAAATTATGTTTTGTCTTTCTGAAAATCAATAAAATATTTGGAAAAAAAGAAACATCATTCATATGTTAATTTGGTCTGCATCACTAATCATAAAAATGCATTACTGTACTGTTTCATTAAATGCAGATGTAACTGCCTACAACAAATGCTGGCAGCATTTTTTTATTCTTATTATAAGTTCATAGGTTCATAGGTAAGTACTAGGCTAGCTGCCCTTGTGGGCCATTTTAAGCCTAGCCAATTTCCCATTTTTATGCTTGAATTAACCTTTTCCATTTGATTAGTGATTGGCATCTCCCATTCTGTGGTTGATAATCATATATTACACCTTATGATAATAACTAGGATCATAATATAGATAAGATGAGGAGATTGATGCATGGGATGAAGCATTTAGGAGCTTAATCCCATTTTTATATTTTTATTTTTTTTCATTTATTTAGCATTTTTAATCTGGCTTATTCAAGTGTTACAGTCACAGTGATCCCCTTTAAATGCTTATTACTCAGTTGCAACTGTTTGCTTTTATGGTCACTAACAACTGCATCTAGTATCCACATAAGAGTTATTGTGCTGGGTACTCCATTAATGCAGTAGCATCTTGTTGACTGCTAAGTCCTGCCAAAAAAAATACTTGCCAGTTGCATTAGGAAATACAATGACTCTTCATGAAAAGCAATCCATTTTATTATGTTCATTTCCATAAAACGCCTTTCACATTAAGCATAACAACATTTATTATGGGAACAAGTGTTTTGGCATATTGGCAAGCTAGAAGGGCTTTAATGCCTGTGCTTACAAATTTGTATGAATGTATGTAACATTCAGTACAGCTGCATTACAGAGTATCCAGAACATAATACAGCCCTTTTATAATTTCATCCTTTATGTAATGCTTGCTGTTTCCTCATTGAAGTGTTAATTAAAGGTCAGTGATTACAAATTATTAATGCAAAATATATGAGTTTATATGAGGATATTTGAATTTTATTCCTGTGTTAAACACTTTTAGTACAAGTACTTTCTATTTTTTTAAATTACTTTTTGCTGCTGTAAAAACTTTGCCTCTTAAACTAACATTAACTCAAAATCAGAACTGATACAAGAATTTGTTTTGTGAAGTTCTAGTTGCTTGGGGCATTTAAGTTGATAAAGCATATGTATGTGTGTGCATATATGTATATATATTAAAAAAAAAATAAATATATATATATATATATATATATATATATATATATATAGGGTCCCTATTAAATTGCCGAACGTTTCAAAGTTCAAATGTTATATGGTTGACACCATATGATCGAACTTTGAAAAGTTTGAAGGTGAAAGGCAATGCGTCCGTACGTGCAGAATGGGAAAAGTTCCTTTTTCTGTACTGAAGTGCGGTCTCGGAGTTGGTATATTTAAGTAGGTGGGAGGGTGCAGCCCCCCCACATGCAGGGTGCAGGGGGGTTGCCCTGCTCAGAGATGTTTTTTTTTGTTTTACTTTTTTATTATATATTTGAGGTTTCAAGTTTCGCTCATATATTGTTGAACATATGAGGTTCGAAATTTTGAAGCTTCAAATATATAATACAGACCTATATATATATATATATATATATATATATGTATGTATGTATATATATATGTATGTGCAGTTAGATGGATAAATAGATTGTGTGTGTATGTAAATAGATAGACAGATATATCAATGGATGCTAGTGACCCGAATGAATAAGTGTTAGGTCAAGAGCTACCTAATTGACTGCATATGGTCGACTAGGCAGCTGATCAATAGATATGCAAGACTGCAAAAACCCAGGGGTTGGGAAATCCACTCTTACCTCGTGTTTGTGTGAGTTAGTATATATAATTAGCAGAGGGTTGTGAGGGGTGCAGCTACATGTGGGTGCAGGTTTGCTTGCCCTCACTGCAAAAATAATGTTTTCTTTTAATTTTTAAAAGATAAGGATTGTATATACCAAAGCTGTTTCTCAGTGCATGATCTTGGAGTGTCAGCATTGGCATTTTCATTGCTTTGACATTAACATTCTACCAGCTGATAATGAGTGTTTTCACTTTTAAGTGGTACACCCATATATGGATAGTGTGAATTTTCAAGAATGACATTTTTAATAATCTGATATTGGGTTTAGTATGAAATGATGACAGCAAATATTGCTTTACATTAATGTACTTTAGTCAAGTCATAACAATGTAATAACTAATTTTGATCTGAAGAAATGCAGAACGAGACATAATCACCAGATGTACTCCATGGATCCAGCATTGTTAGTTAAACATCATCAACTTGCTGTATTGTCTAATTTATAAATAAGGTATTCCAGGAATGACTGTAAAAGTACTAGTGTGCTTACTGTCAAAAAGAGAATTGCCTCACAGGAAATTCAATGGCATTATGAGTTAAAGAAGACATCCATTTTAATCAAACTGTCAGAACATTAATTTCTCTAACACACATTTAGAAATGTATGCCTCCTTTTGGCCAATTATCCTACCCCTCAATTTAAATATGTCATATGTTTGTTCAACTGTTGACTAAAGATAGAATTCAGACCAAGCCGAATTACTCTTATTTCATTTGGTGAAGTTCTGAAAATCATAAAGAGAATAGAAGGATACACATACAGATATTTCTACAGACATGTGAACAGTTATAGGTATGAGAGTGAGGAACCAAGAACTATTCAATTTGTTTTAGAAAATAGAAGGTCAAGTAAATATATTTTGCTTATGGTATAAATTATAGGTTCATAGGTTCATAGGATAATACTAGGCTACTGACCCGGAGGCCCTTATAAGCCTAGCCAAGAATTTTGCCCATGTTCCCACAAGGTCCCACATGTCTGTTTCCCCTGGACACAGGTAGGATCCCAGAGGTGTATTTTCTGTTTTCCATCCATTCGTCCAGGTTCCTCTTAAAGAGGGCTAGAGAGGTACGCTGCTTGACATGGAGAGGGAGCCTATTCCACAGATGGGGGAGTCTTTGGGACAGAAATCTATCCCAACAAGATCTATTAATGTCACAGACAAGGTTGAGGCCTTGTGTGTGGGTTGTGCAAGTGGAATTTGACTTATGGATATGCAGCAACTCCATCAAGGCATGTCAGACTTGAGGGTAAGGTGTTGACCTCATAAAATCCTGCAGTTGTCCAAGTAAACTTATTACAGTAACACTAAATGCTCAAATTATCATTGCTGCAACAGCCTTGGCTATATGGGTTATATCCTGCTAAGGATATAAAAACTGGCCTGCATCCAAAAGTTAAGAGCACCTTCCTTGCAACCAAGCTGTTAATCAACTCAAGCAGGGCTGAAGTAAAAGAATGGTTTTGGCACCAAGCCCTCCAGAACCTTCATGCCAAATTAGAGAGGGAGGCTAGAACACTAAAAAGGTAAATGCTAAGAAAATAAAAATAAAGGTCCCCACCCTGGCAATAGAAATATACAAAAATAGGAGAATGAAGGGAGGAGGCAGCTACTGCAGCAGTGATCATATGCTGTCACATGTGCTGTTATGGTAAATTTACTTACACAAATATACTATGTTCATTATTTTCCACTCCTGCAGTAGCATTAGACATGGAGAAGGACTCTAGTCTGCAGTGCTTTGTAAAGGTAAGTACAGAAAACCAAGTTGCTGATTTTAGAATTCCCTTAGAATCCAACCTTTTCAAACAAAGCCACAGCTGAAACCAAGGCCCTGTCAGAGTTAGCTTTGATGCTATATGGAATTGCCTTGTTATAGTGGTATAACAAATGGTAATAGCATGAGACAACCATTTGAACACAGTCTGCTTTAACACAGGTTGTCTTTTTTACCTTCACAAGAAATAAAAGTTCTGACCATCAGGTAAGTTACACGTTTTAATGAATATATCCTGCAATGCCTGAAGAACAGGAGTAACTGGATTAGGTTCAGGAAAGTCCAGTTGCAATAAAGTATAATATTTCTTTAAAAACAGTGGAATAGCATTATGTTCTCATTGAAAGAACTGGTTCATTCTGGATATAAAAACTAATGTCTTTCAGCTTTTCCCAGTTAGGGGGTCACCACAGCGGAACTCCGGTCCAATGATGATTGGCAGTGGACTTTTAGAGTGCTGAGGTGCCAGCCTGATGTCCAACCTTCAAAGAAGGCGCACCCATTCATGCACACACCTACCTGCATGTCTTTAAACATCAATCGACTGTGGGGAGGATATGCAGACTCAACACAGAAGGCGCTCCAGCTGAGAATCGAACCAGAGAACTTTTTGCTGTGAGGTGACAATGCTAACTGCTGCACCACCGCGGCCAGATCTAAAACCGTAAAACTTTATTATACACCTCTGCAACCTTGTAGTTGGTTACATTATGTAAGTAGGAACATAGGGTATAATACCCTAACTAGGATATGAGGAGCTTGCTCTCTCATGTGAAACATAGATGTAAATTTAAATGTTTTCATTAACTGGGCTTGATTGATCATGGTTCGGTGAAAAGCAACATGATGCATACCTCTCAACTGTACAGATTTTTGCAGAATGCCCAGATTTTTGACTCATTTAGATCATTCATTCCTCTCAAACTCTTATCACAAGAAATCTGGACAAAGCTTGACATAATGACAGGATAAAAGCCCCAAAATAGGAATGCATTTAAATATTGCTCTTATAAACTTAGAACGTTGCTAGAATAAAGGATTTGTGTTAGCATGTATTTTATGAAGAATATGAAGTCTGAAACTCAAATGCATGTCATTATTTAGTAACTTTAATCCTTAGATCATCCCAGTAATTTGTCAAAAAAACACAATTTTTTTGAGGAACAGACCAAACATATGAGTCAAAAATCTTGGCATTCTGCAAAAATCTGTACAGTTGAGAGGTATGCATCATGTTGCTTTTCACCAAACCATGATCAATCAAGCCAGGTTAATGAAAACATTTAAATTTACATCTATGTTTGACATGAGAGAGCAAGCTCCCCATATCTTAGTTAAGGTATTATACCATATGTTCCTACTTACATAATGTAACCATCTACAAGGTTGCAGAGGTTTATAATAAAGTTTTACGGTTTTAGATCTGAAAACATTTAATGCAAATACCTTGTTGCCTTATGATTTGCTGAAAAGTGATACAATCAACTAAATAAAACCCATCTTTGGGATTAGGATCTGCTCCACAATTTTATAACACTTTTCTTTTCAAAGTTTGCATTAGCCATTTAGAATGAAGACATGAAAATACCTATGGTTAAAATGAGACAAATGAAATAATCCCGTATAAAGTGAGATGAGTGCCTGAAAACATTAATAAAGAATTGTGCAGAAGCCAGTGTTGAAAAAAGGATTTTCAGTAGGGCAATGACGTCAGCTATGAAAACTTTACTTCAAGGGGGGACGGAGCCTAGATGACCATCTGAGAGCAGTGAATTTTGAGAGCTCCATAAACTAGTATAATAATATAGGACAATTTTATTATTTTCAAGTTTAAAACATTAGAAATCTATAAACTACTAAACTACATAAATATCAATTTTGGTGGAGATATACAAACATTTTCCTGTCAAGTAACTTGGAGATGTATTGAGTCACTGAATATGGACAACTCAAGGAATTCTCATCCAGATGCTGCTTTGAAAAAAGAACTGCAATTGATGACATCTACCTTACAGGAACTATCTTTGAAGATGGATGGCTTTAAAAATGATTTAGAAAACCTCAAATTAAATTCTCAAAAACAGACTGATACTCTTAAGGAATTATTACAGCAACACCATACAAATATAACAAATATAGAGACTTCTCTAAATGACATTGAAAGGAGACTCAAAGAGGAAGAATTCCGAAAGAATTTCTGCTTAAACAGAATACATGGCTGCTTAACAAAATAGATGACTTAGAAAACAGAGAAAGGAGAAACAACATAAGGATCTTTGGTTTGCATGAAAACACTGAAGGAGAAGACATTATTTCATTCTTAACCTGGATTCCTGGATTTTTAGACTTGAAAGAGGGATTTTCATTTGGAATTGAAAGGGCACATAGAGCACTGAGGAAACCTCAACAAATACTCCACCTAGATCCATAGTTATAAAATTTCTTTCATTTCTGGACAAGGAACTAATATTAAAATCTGTTTGGAGAAAATCACCCTTAAAATATAATCAAAGCCTGATGAGGTTTGACAATGACAATGATTATTCTTCCTGAACACTAGAACAACCTGTAAAAAATAAATGAAAACTCCAGTCAAGTTGGAACTTCCAATGAGTGACCTCTCAGACCTCTTGAATCAGAGGCCCATGAGATATATGCAAATGACCCTTATGAACACCAGATGTTTCAGCTAATTGGTGATTCTGAATGCCCATGACTTGTTTCATCGTTTCAATGGACAATTTCAGGCCAATAAAGTCAAGCCCCACTAGCTGTGGCTATGCATATTTTGGCCTTGTTATGACCTCATCAGCACAGCACAAGCAGAGTGTTTCACTAAGCATAAGACACACAGGGCTGTTATACCCAGCTGATGTCCATTATCATTAGAGTGACTGCAAAATATCCCAAATAACAAACTAAAACAATGAGTGAAAAGGTCACACAGAAACAACAATCTGTAAATACTAAATGAAAACTCCAGCCAAGCTGGAACTTCTACTTTGCTTGTGCTGTGTTGATGAGATGATATATTCAGATTGTTTTTTTCTGTGTGACCTTCTCATTCATTGTTTTAGAATACTAGAACAAAGTAAAAAAGTCTGGCCAATAATAAAACTGTTGAAACAAAACAACATTAAAGTACAGCTGGTCTTTCTAGCCAATATAAAAATAATTTTTGCCAATGAGATGAGAACCTTTAATGACTTAGAAGAAGCTACTATATTCATAAAAAAAACAACATAGTGTATGTCCTAGAAGAAATGGAATGGATGGCCCCTGCTCTTAAAAGAATAAAAGAAACAAATCCTTGGACTGATGTTAGAAAGTAGAAACAAAAAACTGATTCCAATATAGCTGTCCCAAAAAAATAACTCTTACAACTACATCTCTCAAAGTATCAACTGATATGGTACATCACTTTTCATCTGTTCTTATTTAAAAAAAGGAGGGTTTCTTAAACAACTGAGAAACATTATTGATTTATTCAGAATGTTCAGAGTCCAGTAATTCTTCACAAACAAAGGTAGGTCAAGCTCTGAGCCCTTTCTTATTTCCAATGGTGATGGACGGGTTGACAGATGAGATCAGACAGGAGTCTCCGTGGACTATGATGTTTGCAGATGACATTGTGATCTGTAGTGAGAGTAGGGAACAGGTGGAGGAGACCCTGGAGGGATGGAGATATGCTCTAGAGAGAAGAGGAATGAAGGTCAGCAGGACTAAGATAGAATATATGTGTGTGAATGAGAGGGAGGATAGAGGAATGGTGAGGATGCGAGGAGTAGAGGTGGTAAAGGTGGATAAGTTTAAATACTTGGGATCAATAGTTCAGAGTAACAGTGAGTGTGGAAGAGAGGTGAAGAAGAGAGTATAGGCAGGATGGAGTGGATGGAGAAGAGTGTCAGGAGTGATTTGTGACAGACAAGTACCAGTAAGAGTGAAAGGGAAGGTCTACAAGAGGGTAGTGAGACCAGCTATGTTATATGGGCTGGAGACAGTGGCATTGACAAAAAGGCAGGGGTTTGAGCTGGATGTGGCAGAGTTAAAGCTGTTAAGATTTGCACTGGATGTGACGAGGGTGGACAGGATTAAGATTAAGTATATTAGAGGGTCAGCCCAGGTTGGAAGGTTTGGAGACAAAGCCAGAGAGGCATGATTACGTTGGTTTGGACATGTGCTGAGGAGGGATGCTGAGTATATTGGGAAAAAGTTGCTAAGGATGAAGCTACCAGGTAACAAGAAAAGAGGAAGGCTTAAGATAAGGTTTATGGGTGTGGTGAGAAAGGACATGCAGGTGGTTGGTGTGACAGAGCAAGATGCCGAGGACAGGAAGAAATGGAAACAGATGATCCACTGTGGCGATCCCTAACAGGAACACCCGAAAGATGATGATGATGATATAAGCCAAACAAAGCAACATGTAATATAAACATAGAAGTTTCTATTCCCCTACTTTAACTCAATGAATACTTATCTTATTCATTTTTCATTGTTTTACTTATAATAATTTATGTAATTAATTACCTAATTCAACAAGGTACCATTCAACAGAGTTCAGACTCAAATGTAACAAATTAACATCATATATAATAGCAGTAACAGTAGAGTGTTTTAAAAAAAAATGCTGTCATGGAGACTAATGCCTTCTTCAGTTAAAGTATGATTTAGAAATGTCATGTATATCCTGGTTGAATAATAGTAGCAAGCTCTTAGTACAAATGTCATCATTATTCTGTCTAAATATAGTTAATATAGATTATGGCAGGTATCACAGCTACGAATGCTGTTTGTTCAATCCTGATATGGTGTGAGTGGATGCAGATGTGTCTGGCAGCTAGTACAAATGTCATTATTATTATGTCTAAACATAGTTAATATCACTTATGGCAGGTATCATAGCTTCGAGTGTTGTTTGATTAAGCCTGACATGGTGTGTCTGGATGCAGCTGTGTCTGGTAGCTGTTGTGTGTTGCCATTTTCATCTCCGGGAAGCTGTGGGTTGTGGCTTGAGATCGAGATTTACTGATGCTTGTGTATTAGGAAGAGACATTTGGTGTTTTATCCTGGATCCAGGGGGAAGGGGGTGGATAAAACTGTGATTTGGGATATTTTGGCAGAGAATAGTTTGTTTATACATCTGCTGAGTGAGAGGTGGGAAGGCTGGAAGAATGTCTTATCTCTTGTTGTAGCAGCTTATTGGGAGGTTTTTTTTTTTTTATCTGTTTGCTCTTCATTCTTTTCCTGGCTGCTGCCTCACTGCAAGGGAGGGAATTTAGGCTTGAAGTTGCAGTGAAGTGAAGCTTTGCTTCAGGTGCATCTCAAGCCTCTGGTATGCAATACACACAGACATACTAACAAAAACAGATGGTCCCAGGTTGTTATGATAACAGAGACAGAGTGACGATAATGCTTAATGGCTCTGAGGAGCCTCTGAGATGATTCTCGGCAATGTTTTTGGTTTAAAAAAAAAAAATATATATATATATATATATATATATATATGATAAAAGGGCTGTTTTAAACCACATGTACACATATTGATGGTCTCCTAACACTTCATTTAGCTCATTAAGTTGATTCTTGAGAAAAAAATAATAATAATAAGCGCAATTTTATATTTAAAATGTAATTTGGTCCAAACACATTAAGGACTTACATAAGAGTGGAAGTCTGAATTATTGTGAAAGACTGAGAGCACTTGGTCTTGGGCAGAACCCTTTGCATTGGTCTGGAAGGTGAGCTTGCTCAGACATGTTGGGCATATGGAGATAGCTGATTCTAGGGGTGTTTGGGGTTGCCAGGAAGTGCTAGAGAGTCATCAGATTTCCTTCATGGAAATATCTGTGGGAATGGAAGGTGTGTTGAGTGGTTCACTGGCAGAGTGGCCACTGCATGGAACAGGCTAGTAAAATGGATCAGGACAAATATTGGTTTGGATATTTCAAGAACAGCCTAGAAACACACCACATGAACTAGTGAATGGTATTCTGGCAAAACTGGATGGGTATTTTTGCCCATGCTTGAAGTACTGATATGTGTGTACGTAAGGATGGAAATATAACAAATAAGAAACTAGAAGAGTCTCATAATTTAAAGTCTATGGACTGTATAAACATGCTTGGAAGGAGCTATAAGCGTTACAGCTTGTGGTCTCTGAAATAACTAAGCAACAGCCAAAAAAAAAAACACACACGATAGTTATGTAATGTATGATTTTAGTAAATCTAGACATAAAATATATAATCACCATATAAGGTGAAGCAGTCTGCGGAATTTAGATAGTAAAGACAAGATTTAATAACATGGGCTTGTGTATAATAACACTACTGTCTTAACTTATAATAAATGACATACACTACATTGAACATCAAGAGGAAGCATGATGATTTTCTTATATAAGTAAATATGCATGACAAGTCATGTAATTCCTTTAACTTGATTTGTTGTTTTTGTAACCCATCTTGACCATATATAATACTTAAGTGGTTACCAAGATATCTAATGTTCATACATGACATCCAACTGACAAAGTTGTTCAAGAGAAACAATAGAAGCCTGAACTTGAAATGTCACAGAATGTAACAATAATATTCTGAACAAACAGTATTAAATTGACAATAGACACTCAGTTTAATAACATGGGCTTGTGTATAATAACATTACTGTTTTAACTTGTCATAAATGACATACATTATACTGAACATCAATGGGGATGCATGATGATTTTCTCATATAAGTAAATGTGCATAACAAGTCATATAATTGCTTTAACTTAAATTGGGGTTTTGTAACCCATCTTGACCATACATAATACTTAAGCTGTTACCAAGGTAACTAATGTTTTATACACGACATCAAACTGACAAAGTTTTTCAAGGGAAACAATAGAAGCCTGAACTAGGAATGTCACAGAATTTAACAATCATATTCTGAACAAATAGTATTAAATTGACAGCAATCACTCAATTTAACCTTTGCTGATTATACAAAATAGAATTTTGCCATTTAAATCTAAAAACTTTTAGTATATGCCATAAAATGGCAATTTAAGAATATGGAAAAGGAACTTGCAATCATTAATCACAATAAGTGAATTTGTTATTTTTAACCTATAATTTACTTATTTTATAATAAGAAATGACAGAGATGAAAATCCTTAGGTGTAGGAAATGGGGGAAGAGGGATGCACTGATAATTAAAATGCACTAACCTTCATCAATGTTCACATAAAACAAATCTGATGCTTTAAGTAAGTTAGCAACAAACAAAGTGATTACTTAAATGCTGGCAAACAATGAAATATAACTTCTGATATATCCAGTAAAATACATTGTATTATAAACATTACGTATAAATATAATTACCATCTATTTATACTAAGTAATAAGTTTTGAAAGACTTCATCAATAAGGGTGAATATGTTACATAACTGTGTGCTATAATCTTTTACTGAGGTTTTATATATGATACATCCTACTTTACTATGATTGAATTGCTTGTCATCTATCTTTCATGTAAATATTAATTGCTTATACAATAAATAGACATTTATATTATATTAGAATTCTGTCTAATCTAAAATAGTAATATATCTGTTCAAAACAATATAAATATTGCTTATTCCTATTACAAATATTGTCCATATGATAATTCAATTTATAGAGTTCAGATGTTCTGTATTGTCAAGGTATGATTAATAATTTGATGGATTTAGGTTTATCCATCAGATTAGGAATGATTTTCATTCCATGGCTAGTGCAGATCTTAGTTTTGTTAACATTTATTCATTTAAATTTGTTATTTCACAAAAACATTTTTAGTATGCCTGACCAAAACATTACTTTGTTAGTAAACACTCAAAGTATAAAACTAAACATTTCCTTTAAAAGCTCAAACATATACTTTATAGTTATTAGAGGAAACTGTTTAATAGTCACAATAAAACAAAAAATACACAGTCTAAATAACCTAAAATGGATTTAATTTTATTATCTTTAAATACCAATGGCTTAAACAATCCTAGCATGAGATCAAATCTACTGAAATATTTAAAATTGAACAAAGCACAAATCGTCTTCCTTCAAGAAACTATTTCAAAACAAATAACAATTACAAATGGAATGCTAAGGAATATATGATATTGGCACAACCCACTTATAAGACAAAGACAAAAGGGGTAACAATTTTATGGAAAACAAATGTGATTAACCCAGAAATCATTTATAAGTATGAAGATGAAGAAGGCCTTATGGCATTAGTAATAGTTACATATAATAACAGACTATGGACCATAGCCAATCTATATTGGTTCCCAGGCATTGGAACAGGAACTGTTAAAAAGCACTTGGATTTAATTTCCAATAATTATAAAGGCAACTTAATACTAGGAGGAGATTTTAACTGCATATTTGATATTTCTGAAACTACAAATAAAAGACCACTACGTACATCTGCTGTATCAAAAGCTTTAAACAAGTGGGTAGAATCATTTCATCTTGTAGATACTTTTAAATTTAAAGAAGATAAATCTTTGTTGTTTTCCCATCAGGGTCAAAATTTGGTACCCAAACTAGAATAGATAAAATATTTGCTGCCCATGACTTACACTCTAAAATCATTAATTTCTCAATCACTCTCTGCCTCTTTTCAGACCACAATTCATTGATACTAAAACTTCAAAATGGGTATAAACCATTAATCTTTAACTTCAGAATTCCAGCATATATAACTAAAATTAAAGAGTTCAAACCCTGGTTATTATCTGAATTACAGTTCTTCTTAGACATTAATTACACCACAGAGACAAATAAAATAATGATATGGGACTCATTAAAAGCTTAGATATATGGTAAAACCCTAACTTGGTATAAAAAACATCAGAGAATGGGATTCTGAATTATTAAATCTACAATCCAAACTTTTGTCAGTAAAAGCTGAAAAAATCTAAATCATTTGGAGAAGAAAAAGAAAGTAGAAGTATTAAACAATAAATCCAATGAAATTTTAACACATAAAACCAGTTTAGCTTTAGAAAAACTAAAAATTAATACTTTGGCCACTTTTCCCAAATATCTACATAATTTAGCCACAAGAATCAAAGTGCAATCAAAAGCTAATAACATTAAAAGTATCTTCCATGAAAATAAAGGGAAAAATGTCTCGGATATAGGTGACATTTTTGATGCCTATAGAAATCACTATATGGAACATTTCCAAAAAGAAAATATACATATTGTTCAATTAAATCTAGACAAAAAAATGTTCTAATATAAAAAAATACCAGAAAAATTAAAACTAGATCTGCAAGCACCCATATCCTACAAATAAATCACAGATACAATAAAATAGGGTAAAAATAATAAAGCTCCAGGTATAGATGGCATAAGTATGGAAATATATAAACTTTTTCCTTCAAAGATATTATCCCTCTTCCATAAAACACTATTAGAAATTCAGTCACAAGGTTTAATACCATCCTCTTGGAGATATTCCTTAATCACACCAAAACAAATCATCAAACCTCTGTGCCTCATATAGACCTATACTATTATTAAATATTGACTATATGATATTTATGACAATATTAACAAACAGAATGAAAATACCACTATCCAAAACAATAAATAATGATAAAACTGGATGTATATATCATAGACACACACATGACAATATTAAAAGGATACTTTCTCTTATAGATTATGTTAATAAAGAAAATAAAGAACCACTCATAATTGGCTTAGCTATAGAGAAAGCCTTGGATTTCCTAAATTGGGACTATTTATTCAAAATTCTAATGCTATTTTAATTTCCTGCATCCTTTGTTCATCTCCTAAAGAATACATATACAAATAATTTACTGTATGTCAAGTTAGGTCCATTTACCTCTGAATCTATACATATAACAAAAGTCACTAAACAAGGATGTCCCAAGTCACCGATTCTGTTTGCTCTGGCTATTGAATTACTGGTAGATTCAATTCATAACAATATAACAATCAAAGGAATAGATGTTTATGAACAATACAATTCTAAAGTAATGTTATTTGCTGAGGACATATTACTAACATTATCTAATACAAAAGAAACATTAGAAGAATTAGATATATTAATTGACAAATTTCACATGACTTCAGGACTCCATTTCAGTAAATCAAAACCAAAATGTTTATTTTTAAATAAAAAATATACAGACTAAGGGGGATCACATCATAGGGAAACAAGAATCTAAATATCTAGGAATTGAGTTATGCAAGGATAATAATGAATTAGTCTAAAAAAACTATAATAACATCATCAATACAATTAAAATCTCTGTAGAAAAATGGAACAAAATAAAATTAACATTTGGAGATAGACTACAGTTAATAAAAATGGTTTTATTGCCCAAGATCCTATACATAGCCTTGGCAATACAACTGTTACCAAAAAGGAATATACTTAAAAAATAAATTCATACCTAATAAATTTTTTATGGTTTCCCAAAAGAAACAGAACAGCTTTAGTACATCATATCAGACCATGGAAACAGTGAGGATTAAACTTTCCTTATTTAGAAATATATAAAAGCATCAATATCTAAAACAATCTCAGATTGGATAAGTCCAAATTACTCTGCAAATTGGAAAGCATTACTAACTGTAATATCAATGAATGAATTTGATTTACAAAAAAAAATTCAAATAGATAAAAACAATTTACCATGGCATATATTACATATTAGTATACAATATAACATAAAAAGTGCAAAAAAAAATGAATAAACTTGTAAAATCAACAGAAACGGCACAGTTCAGCAAGCAAATCTTCTACTTAATACTTTAATACTTAAAGCGCTTTTCATTTGCTCCAAAGCAAACTTCTTCAGAAGTAAAAAAAGTTACAATGCACATGACTTTTAAAATCAAGTGGAAGTGACATTTTTGCATCAGCAATCTCATTCAATTAAACCCTCATAGCTGCTTAAAGCAGTATGTAAATGTAAATACATTTACCAAGTTATGCCTTCAAGCTAAACACCTATAAAATAACACAATTGAATTTCAGAATAATAAACATATTCAACTCTCAAACAATTTAAAATACTATATAAAATAAGCCACATAAACACTACATTTAATACGGTCATTACTCAGGCTTATCCATTACCAAAAGGACAATAAGATCTATATTAAAAATTTAACTTTGAACAGTTAACTATATAACATAACTAGACCCACTAAAACTTGTATGATTAATTACTATTTGACTCATTTAGGAAAATTATTAATGCAAATATAGATTTAAAAATCTGGTTTGATCTTTTAACACCATTTATAGTCACAAAGAACTTTCCACATAAAATATATAGAGAAATTATTAATTCCTGGAAATAGAAAGGATTTGTTTGTTGGCTCCAATGTATCAAAGAACTAAAGGTTTTAGATATGCAAGTAATAAAAACAACATACAAAATTCCACAACAGGACTGGCTAACTTTACAGAGTATTCTGTCATATTCGCAAGAATATTTGAAATGATATATAATGACTTTGACGTGGGAAACACTATTTCAAAATTTTACAAAATATTGATGAACTATAAAACAACACCCAAAACCTCATATTGGAAATATATAACAAAAGAACACTCAATACAGTTAGAAGATATTACAACAAATATCTTATTATCAATAAAAAAATATACATCCTTTAGTCAATACTGGAAAGTTTTTAATTGGAAATGCTTGCACAGAACATTCTTGACCCCAGATAGCATCAGTAAAATTAATTCTTCCATAAAAGGAATATGTTGGAGATGTGAGCAAGTACACAGTGCAGATTGGAATCACATTTTCTTTGATTGTGTTAAAATTAAGCCATTTTGGAATGGTATTAACTTTCTACAAGCTTTATTTAATGAATCATTTTATTTAACTAAAGCTCTTTTATTATTAAATGTGAACGAAGTTCCTCCTTTGAATAGGTCAAACATGTATCTAGTATGGACTATACCTGCAATTTCAAGGAAGTGTATAACAAGAAGATGGAATACAAACACAGTACCAACATTGGAAGACTTCTATAGCCTACTGAAGACCACAGCATTATTGGAAATTAAAATTAAAGAACTAAGAATTTATCCAAAGCCATTTATCAACAACCCTTGAGGAAGGTCTTATTGTTGATTGACACTATACAATAATTGATCAGACACTCTGATAATGGATTGGACATACTTATAAAATAACTGTATACATTAAGATCTGTTATAATGTCAGGCTAATGTTAATAGTGTACATAGCTATTTAAGATGTTATGTATAAATACTATGGAATTCATTCAAATGTATTTGAAAAAAAAATTTGAGGAAAAAAAACTTTAATTCTAAATGTACCTTTTCTATGATATTCTAAGAATACTTTACAAAATTATCAATAAATATTAACATTTTCAATTATACTTTATACAATTAATATAGAATACATGGGAAATGCATTATACATATACCGTGCATAAGTATTTCAAAATATATTAAAAATACATGTTGAAATAAGTGATTCATTTTCAGAAAAGTCAAGAGAAATGTATTGGGATGTCTAGCAAAAGTATTTGTCCTGGTCAGTACAGTTGAATATACAATTATAAAACACATACTAAATCATTATAGAGGCATCTTCAAATAACAATACAAGAAGCTATATCTGAAAATCTTAAAAAGGGGGCAATAAATGAACATATATCCTGGACACCGTCAAAGAAACAGTGTACAATTGTATCAGTTAAAAAATCAGTGAGCAATTAAAAATTATTCTTTCAGAATGTGCAATTACTAAGACATCTCAATTTGTTCTCAACTGATCTCTGAAGGACTCAGAGATTTGGTAAAAAAATGAAGCTAGTAAACTGCTAATGTGTATAAATGAAAACATCTTTTGATTGCAATTGAAACAAAAGTTCTGTTTATATATTTTAGTAGAAGACACTGCAAATATTACACAGGTTCATAGGCTCATAGACTTAGACTCAACTTGCATATGTAGAGATACTGAGAAACTTAGCCTAATTGCCAATGTAGAGACAAATGTAGACTAGTTTCCTCTGGACAGGTCAGTCAAATAAATACTTGGACTGAATTTTTTGGTTAGCCATCTATTCACTGAGACTGGATTTAAAGACAGTCAGGTAGGTGCTTTGCTTTGCAGAAGAACTGTATTTCAAATGTGGGGATGGCATAGGAAAAGGAATCTATTGCACCAGCATGTGCCATTAATGTGGCACTGGAGGTTTAGGTCTTTGTATCAAGTGTTTGTTAAAAAGTCAAAAAACACAAAGCCAATCTCAGAACAAAATGCTAAGAAAAATGGTACCTTTCTAGAGTCTGTAGGAGACAGATTCGAAGACATCTGTTTAGTTAGGAGTCTTTTGAAGTCTTTACAGTTGTATACATTGCTAAAATAAATGCATTCCATAGGGGTACTGTATTCAATAATAAACCTTATAATGGAAAATTATATAGGGAAAAATGCATTCCTTGACCTAGATTAGATAACCCCACAGGTAAGCTATATATAACAGATGGACTTCTTAGCACAACTGATAAACTATAGTTGAAAGAGATATCATTGTCTGCGTAAGGGCCTTGGTCTCTAATAGCCGAGTCTGTTTAGAGAGGATGCCAGTGATGTGATAGGATTTGGGGCAGGGGGCCAGGGCTTTGCCACATTTCTTGGCATTTAGGTTGCTCCCATGAATCACATATTAGACACTGATCTGATCTAGTCCATACTGGAAAATGTAGATATCATGGGGGGCAGGTAGCAACTGTGCCTAATTTGCATTCATCCAGATTAGTTAGCTTGAGACCTTTGATGCCCTGAAAAGTAAATGACAAACAAAAAAGGACTGAAGACTGATGTCTGTGGAAAGTTTATATTACCTAGAGGAGACACATCCAGCCTTTACAGATGGAGCTATGTTGATAATCCAATGGGTAATGGCACCAAAAGCCTTAACATAATTTAGGTAAGCAGTATGGACAGTCTGGCCCTTGTCTAAAGCTTCCTGACTTTGTCACAAATTTGATTAAGTTGAGTAGAAATGACCTGCTTTTAACAACTGCAGACTGATTAGGATCAAGAGACTGGTTGTCACTTATTTCACTAGTAAATGGTTCAGTAGTAGCACATTATGTGGCTTTGCAGATAATGCTCATAAGAGTGATGCAGTTTTAGTTGTGTCACGAGGGCATGCTTGTGGACAGATACTACTGTGGCTGCTCACCAAGCTTTAGTTATACAGTCTGTGGATTGACTAAGGTTAAAGAAATTTAAAGGTATCTAGGATGTGTAGTGCCCGACATTTGCAAGAAGTTTGTCTAGAATAGTTTCAGGACCAAATGAACCAGTGGTTTTGGAGAGTGCCAATGTGACTTGTTCTGTAGTAATTACAGGCAGCATAGCAAGGGGGAAAAATAGCAGAGCAATTAGAAATGGGGGGGGCATGAAACTGAAAATAAAATTGTCTGCAAGGATTTTGAATGTGGTCTGAGTGGAATACTCCATTTGAGGTAAGTTCAAGGTAGAATTAATTCCATGTTTCCCAATATGTGCGAAGAAAGCTATATGTTCACCAGTGGTAGTGCTGGTGACTAATTTCAATTTAAAACTGTCTTTGGACTCCTGGATGGTTCATCTAGGGATCTTACTTAATATTTTCTGTCATTTCTATAAAGAGGATGAAGATATTTTTAAAAAGTCATAATTTTTTTCCCGTTAGAGTTGATTGATATGGAAGGTCCACCATACAGGCTTACTTCTAAAGATATTACAATGTTTTGATGGATGAGAACCATCTGTACAAAACACTTATTAACAAGGGTGTAAAAATCTCTTAGAAGTAAGGGTTGCAACATATATGTATCTTGTGGCGTATACCAGTTTTGCTTGTCCAGAATATCAGTAAGTATCACTACATTAGTTCTTGAACAGGGCTGAAATACAGAAAAGTTTTCTAGGTGAAAGCATCCCTTGCTGTGCTTCCCTCTTACTTTTGTAGAGAAGCAGAAAGCAACAAATCCCAAACATCTAGCAAACCAACATAAACTGCACTCAGCAGATGTAAAGTGTAAAGATCCTCACACAACTACTGTAAGTATAAATATGCAGACTACATTATTGCACTGCTCCCATGAACTTGCATCACAGTTTTTGTCATACATTGTCATTACTTTAATAAAAATGCCATTTTATAATAGTAATATGGCATGGCATCCTTGTGTTATTTATATATAATTTACCTAATGCAGGATGGTATTCTATGTTTCAATCTCTTAGGCTTTTTCCACTTTGTACACCTGATGCCATGACATCGTGCTTACATATAATAACTGTGAAGCCTCTTTCAGCACTGGAAGAAATAAGATGATAAAAATAATGATCAGTTTACTCAAAGAGTTTCACACTTCTCGGGCATATCATCTGCGCATATATAAAGTGGGCAAAGTGCTATTACCTAAATTACACATGGTGCATAATAAAACTTAAAAAAAAAATTTATTCTAAAAAAATGGGGTTAGTAAGATTTTCTTTTTTACAAGTAGTGCAGATTCTCTTAAAAGATTAGTTGGCACGTCACTTCAGTGGTTTAGGGGGATAAAGTCTTAATTATGGCTTAGCTGACCTGAGTTCAGTTAGTGGCTCAGATGAATGACAGAGTGCCAGAGAGGAAATAGCGTGCTCATCCTGGAAGGAGCACTCTTCTATGATGCTCCCTAAGGGGAGGCATGGTCTATAGAGAAAAATTGCCCTTAGATGTAGACAATGCACATGAGAGAGTGGTGAAAAGCAAAATAAATAAGGAATATAAAAAGAGCCTCCCAAGACAGAATTATTGATGGTTGATTCCCCAGGGTGCCTTTATGATACATGACTAGTTTAGTGGGATAAAGTCTAATAATGACCTAGCCAACCTGGGTTCAATTAGCAGCTTGGATGACTGGCAGAGTGGAGGAGGAAAGAGTGTTGCCATTCTGGGAGGTAGAGTACTCATCGATGAGACTCCCTAAGAAGAGGTGTGGTCCATAGACATGAACTGCCCTCAGATGTAACCAATAAATGCTGGGGGTGCAGAAAGAGAAAGCATGTAGGGCATATAAAAAGAACCCACCCAAATAGTCTCCAGGATGCCCTTAGGACCCACATCTGGCCTCAGGAAATGCCTAAATCATCTTGGGGGTTAGGAGGAGGCTGGTGCACCCACCAGGGACATGGGGAATGGGGAGAGGCAGGCCAACACCATGATGTGTAAGGAAAAAAAAACTTTAGCTGGCACCTGGCAAGAGAGAGATGGTAATTATAAGAGGGATAGATGCAGAACAGTGATTCATAGAAAAGGTGTGAAGAATTATTTGGGACACAACACTAAAGCTTTCATTTTTCTATACATTAAGTAAGCTAAAACCAGATTGATTCATTAATACATCATTTATTATCATTTTGTGCCTTATAGCACCACGCACCAGTCCTCTCAGCTGTTGCAGGACTTTTGATGCTTATAACTCAGCCCTAACTAAGATGCCAATTTGAAGTGCAATGTTTTGTGTCACACTAACTATTCTGCCTGTTATGCTTGCAGAATTCTGCCTGTATAAAACAAAAATATCACACAGTATAAATCCTGGTAGTTGTTGGACAGAAGGCTTTCAGTCAGTGTATTTTTTTGTTTTTAGATTACTAGTTTTAGCCTGGGTACCTCCTGTGTATGGCAACAATATTCTCCCTGTGTCTATGTGGGTTTTTAATTATTTATTTTATTTATTTATTGCATTTGTTTACCAGGATAGTCCAACTGGGAGAAAGCTACTCCATTTAAGTGGAGACCGAGGAAGAAAAGTTCTTAAAAAATCCCAGCATTACATAAAGATCATAGTAAAAGAGTTACACAACTAATAAACAAATATACAAAGTTTTAACACAGAGTATCATTAGTTAATAGCATCATGTAAAGAGCTATGAAATATTTTATGGGGAGAAAAGCACCAGAAAATAAAACATTACTTAAAGAACATAATAATCAACAAATATTCAGCATTTAAACAGAATATCATTAATTAACAACAGTATCATGTAAAGAGCTATGAAAAAATATTTGTAAATTAATTTGATGGAAAAAGAAACAAGGAGGAAAAATGCAGAATTTGTATTAAGAGGTGAGAGAATGTTTTAGGGTAAGTAAAAGGAAGAAGAGGGAGATGGAGTGGACAAGACGATTTTGGACCAGTAACCAAAGGTATAGTGCTTGGAAAGAAAAGGGGAACATAAGGGGCAGGACATCTCTCATCCAGAAGGCGTGCATATACAGAGCCAAGTATCTTTTAGGTATTCTCTTGTTTGTGCCTTAAAAATTGGGGGTTTACTATGTTTCTTAGAGTGAGAGGAAGGGAGTTCCAAATTTTGGCAAGGAAAGACGAGTACAAAGAGTCACCTGCGGAGTTATTAGCATTTTTAACAGTAACATTTTGTCAGTGGATCTCAGCTGTCATCGTTGGGTTATAAAGTTGGAGAATATTATTCAAACTAGGACATTTGTCTGGGCATTTTTCTGGATAATAGATGAGTTTATTGGAGGTGGCTAGTTCAGCAAGTGTAAGGTAAAGCCTTAGCTCTTACCACTGAAGTTTTTTTAAGGACAGACAATGATGTGCCCTATAATGATGGTTGTTGATAAATTTTGCCACCTTGTTATAACACTGTTTAGGACTGAGAGTTGGGTGGACTGTAGATTAATCCAGATGAGTGGAGCATAAAGCACTGAAAGGATAAAAAGGACTTGAGCAATGTTTTTTCTGGCATTACCTGTGAGGTATGGTTTGAAACTATAGAGAGCACCCGGCTTTTGGTTGCTTTTTACTGCTTTTTTATGTGATGATCAAACTTTGAACTTTCATCAATACTGACTCCTAGAAGCTTAGTTTGACTTACTAGTTTATTTACTTTTATTTTATTTCATTTCATATTTTTTTACTGGGATAGTCTGTCTGGGTCAGAAGAACCTGTTTTTCTGCAGAGGCCCGGGGAGAATCAATAATCATAAGTACATTTACAGTTTCATGAGAAGAGACACATACATCAGTATTTAAGCATTATCAGAGGAAATCAGAAATATATGCAGATCATACCTGTTGTACAACCTGGACTTTTGTGATTGATACAATCTGGTGGAGGATTGATTTTTATGCTATAGTAGGTAGTTGTAATTGCTGACAAGTAATTTAAACATTGGCAGAGGAAAAACAAACATTTTTGCATGTAGTACAATCTGGCCTTTGGATATTCTTACAAAGTGTAGAAGAATCTTTCTGAGATTGTCAGTAGTTAGAATAGTTGTACATTATTTTAATGCAGTGTTTATGATAGTCGCATTATAGTGTTATGATGATGAGCATAATTATAGGAAAAGATGCTGGAATGTTAGATATGAAGAATGTTAGGGGGCTGTTAGTTATTCTTAGGTAGTGGTAGCTTAGATGAGAGAAATGTCATAGAGAGACTCTGGAAGGTAGATACACATAGACAGAGGCAGTGTTGTTAGAGGAAGTGATAGTGAAATTATTTTTATCAGTTCAATGCCTTGGAGTAAATAGGATCAGAATTGTTTTTTTGTTTTTTTTATGGTTAACAGCAACTGTGTATTAGATAACCAAGCCTCTATGGTGGAGAAAGACGTTTGGGTAAGTTGTTTTAATTTATCTATGCTTTTAGCTGAACAGATTAGTGTTGAATTGTCTGCATACTGTATGATAGTGGCTTGTTTTGAAGCTAGGTGGAGCTCATTAATGAATATATTCAGCAACAGAGGACCTAAAATGCATCCTTGAGGGACACTCACTGCAATGGGAAAGAAACAGGAGATGTAATTTTGCAATGCTACTGCCTGTTGCCTATCTGAGAGGTAACTGAAGAACCAAGATAGTGAAATTTCATGTAGTCCTAGGCAAACTAGTTTTTGAAGCAATTTCTGGTAGGATGTCATGTCAAATGCTTTGGATAAATCTAGGAAAAGTGTCGAGACTAAGTTCTCAGAGTTTTGATATTGGTTAACTGATGTTATAAAACTAGGAAGAGCTATACATGTACTATGAAAAGGATGGAAACAGTGCAGTATGGGAGGCAGAAGGTAGCTGTCAGTGAGAAAGCTGAAGAGAAGCTGAGACTGGATACACTTCTCCAGAATTTTTAAGAGTGGAGACAGTAAGCTATAGGCCTGAAGTCTGAGAGTTCATTTGAGTCTCCACCTTTATTGAGAGGAAGAACGTTGCTCCTTTTCCATAGGTGTGGGACTTAGCTTTCAATGATAAAGCAGTTGATTAGGATAGAGACAGGAAAACTAGGGCATCAGCAGCAATTTTAAGTACTCGGATGATATGTTATCAGGTGCAAGGGTGGTAGGTTTTAAAGTTAGTAACAGTTTTTTTAATTGTAGGAATTGAAACGGATTTGAATGCAAGTGTTTTGGGGTCTAAAAATAGATGGGAGGAAAGGAACGAACTTGTGTCTGCCTTTGTCAGTGGTATAATAAAAGAGGTTACTGTTTGGATGAAGTAGATATTGAATTTGTTGACTATGCTGTTAGAATGGTTAGATGAAGTAGATGTAAGTTGTGTTGGTTTACCAGATTAGCAGCTGATTGATTCATAGTCGAAAAAACTTTGGTTTGTTATAATTTGCTGCCTGTATATTACTATAGTAATGGTTTTATCTGTTTTGATTTAATTTTAGTGGGGTATCTGAGATGTTTATAGTACTAAAGGACAAATATGGTTTTAACTGGCTTCCATTTTTTTTCAGCTTAATGATTTGTAATTCATTAAATATAAATAAAATTTTCACTGGAAAAGCTCACTCAGACTGTATGATAGACTGCTGTGAGGGAAAGGTTAGTTTGTTTTTGCTTTCCTGTAAGTTGCCTTCTGTTTTGAATATTGTGGTGTATTTTCTTTACACTTTAATTGTAATGTTTTAATTGTATTCTGCATTCAATTGCATATTTAAATTGGGAAAGAGGCCAGAATTGTGTATCTCGTGAGTCACACAGAAATTAAGCTCAACTGTCTTTCTAGTTGCCAACCCCTTATGCTAATTCGGCCACATATTTCCTTCCCTCTCCTCTTTCACTGGCTATTGTTATTAAGCACAAAGTTATCATTTATGAAGTCACTCCCCTTCAGCTATTTAAATTTATTGGCCATCCCACTGCATTCCATAGAGCCAAAGTACTACGTGCCCATCCCTTTCCAATCTATCTTGCTCTTTTAAAATGATTGCCTCTTCTATTACACTGCTAATACTAAGTTACTCCCTTTCAAATCTACCTGCTCAGTGCACACTACAGCTCTTATGATATTAACCCATTGTTTTCCTCTTACCTTTTAAATATGTAACATCAAGTCCAAGACCACCAATTATTGGAGAGCTCACATTCTGCCTGCCAGTAGTCATCTTGGGATTAGTCCTTCTGTTTTGCTACTAAATGCTAAAAATGCTGAAAACAGAAAGCCTGAAAATCATTTCATACATGCCAGCTTGGAATTTGTGCTTATATTTTGCTCCTGATGAGAGAATGAGCAGGCAATGTTTCCTGACTGGCTCTGATTGTGCAGTGAGTGTCTGTGTGAGATCTTCCAGACTGGTCTGGTTCCTGTTCAAGGCATCTGCCAGGAAAATGTCACAACAAGCCTACAGATCCATGCATCATCTGGGACAAGACTGTTGATTACCAAACAGCCTGTGGCCTGCTTCTCATCTTGGGATTGGTGCTACTGTTTAGTTTCTAGTGAGAGAAGAAGCAAAGAGGCATTGTATGCTAGCAGCATGAAGCTGTGGTGAGACCAGCACAAATACTAGTCAGGTAGTAGCCAATTAGATGCATTCCCTCTTTTCAAAATTCTTGAGAAAGCTAATTCTTTTTTTCTTTAAGTATTGCATGATTAGCTGCTGTCTAACCAAACTTCACAATATCTCCCTAATTACTTCCTCCATAAACCATCAGGGTCTACTTTAGTTGTGTTTGGCAGTGACCTGTATAGATGCAGGCACCATGAGATGTCATTTTTCCAGTAAAAACACCCTTGAAAATGCACTAATACCTAGCTGCGCACAGGGCAGCTAGTATGCAGTGAAAAGTGCACTGGCCCCAGACTTGAAAACCAGATACTCCTGACATTAATTTATATTCTCACCACAACCATCTAATAAAAAAATGGCCTGTTCCCATGGATATGAACTTTCCCACTATCTTCATTAACAGCTTGGTAGCTATGGGTATCCTGAGGTAATGTAGAAACTGTCTCATGTTTACTGATAACCAGTTAATTCTCAAACAAACTGATAAGGTATGTGAAATATATATTTACACAATGCTACTGGAGGCAAAACTCTCACATAAAAGCACTCCTAATGTCAATCAGGCTGCCAGGAGTACACACATTGCACCCATCACGCACAGTACAAATCAGACACTTAGACCCATATAGGAAGCTAGCACTATACCAGTATACTTAGTCTTTATTAACAGCGATCTGGTACCTCGGCAATTCGCCTTCAAGGATCACATTTAATTGAGTGTGAACATAAAGTTTATATACACGCACTCTACTCAATTAACATCATTCAATAAATGCATTAAATAATCAATTAATTAAACAACGTCTTTCAAAAATTTAAAGTGACCATAAATTACTAAAAAATAAATAAATATTTGTTTAAATATTCATCAATTAATGTTGTCACAAATACTTAAATGCTTAATTCCTGATTCATGCCATTAGGTTTTAAAGTATGAAACTTAAAAATCATTCTAGTTTCTAACTCCAATAATTTAACTACAATGTCATCCCCTCTATTAATAAAGGGCTTTCCCAATACACAAAATATTAAACTGGTAGAGGAACTGTTGTGTGTATCATGGAAGTGTTGTGCAACAGGGCTATTTAGATTCTTGTTTCTAATGTCTTTTAAATGTTCCAAAATACGAATCCTGACCATACGTTTGGTCTGTCCTATGTACCACATATTATTGCATGAGCAACCCAATATATAAACTACCCCAGTGGATCTGCAGTTGAAATAATATTTAGCAACAAAAAGTATACCATTGATAACAATCAAATTCTTAACCTTGTGGCAAATTCTACAAGAACCACAAGAAAAAGTTCCACACAATGAAAAAGAATTATCATTCCTTTCAATAAAGTTATTATTCAACAATTCTTTAAGGTTTTTACCACTCTTATAAGAGAAAGTAATATGTTTAGGAAATAGATGACCAATAGTCTCATCCTCACTAATAATGTACCAGTATTTTCTGACTATTGAAACCAACTTATCAGAAAAAGCAGAGTATCTAGTTACATAAAACTGCTTCTCATCATCATGAATTTGCTGAGTTGTATAAACATCACACCTTGATTCAGAATTAACAGCAAAAATATGATTAACATCAACATTCTGCCCAAGTAATTTATTTTTGCATGCTACTAAATGTGTATTCTTTTTCATTGTGTGGAACTTTTTCTTGTGGTTCTTGTAGTATTTGCCACAAGGTTAAGAATTTGATTGTTATCAATGGTATATCTTTAATTTACAAATTTGTGACAACATTATTTGATGAATATTTAAAATGATTTTATTTATTTTTAGTAATTTATACTTTTGGGTTGCGTTTACGTTGATTAATTACTGATTTATTAATGCATTTGATGAATGATGTTAATAGAGAGAGGCGATATAAACTTTTATGTCACTCACTAATAATGTGATCCTGAAGGTGAATTGCCGAGGTAGTAAATCGTTGTTAATAAACTAGTGCAATACTGGTATAGTGCTATTTTTGTGCTTTCTCAACCCTTGCTGTTTCTATAGATTAGGTCAGAAGGTAATTCTCTATTGACAACATCATCACACTTCCATGATACACATAAATAAAGTTCCTCTATCAGGTCTCTTTAGAACGACTAAACATTAAACAAGTTTCCTAAGAGGGATGTGATTGTGTTCCTTTCCTGAATATTTCAGCTGAATCTTTGATAATTAAAATACAATAACATGAATGGCATTTATGGACAATTAGCATTTTAAACATTTATTGGCTGACTATTAAAACAAAATTATTTATACAGACAAAATATATCTTTTTTTACTCTTTAATAAATGGAAATATTATTGATTATGACTTTAAAATAATAATTGAATAATGAACGTGTTAATGATATGTGTTGGAGTAGAGCGGTAATTTTAATTCATTGGCACATAAATGTAATTGATCGATCAGAAGGTGAATAATTAGCTGGTCCCTGAAGATGGTGACTAAGTACTCTGGTATATAGTGCTGGCTTTTATGTTTTTCAAACTTTGCTGTGTGGAGACCTAAAGGCAAGCCACCTCACAATTGAGCATTCTGGCCATTGGAGACTCCATTTTCAGACACACTGATGTCCCTCTCACCAGGCTGAGTAATGCAAAAGTAATGGTCAGTTGCTTATCAGGGACCATGATCTACTATATTATCCACACACCTAGGTGATTGGACCACAAGTACCAGTATGACTCATTCGTAGTCTATATTGATGTAAATGACCTGGGACATACCTCCCTAGACTATATAAAGAGAGATGTCAATGGATCTCTCAGAATACTGTATGTGTCCCAGGCTGGCATTAGCCTAGTGTTGGGCAGCATTTTACCTTCTACAAGGATGATTCAACAACACAAACAGAAGATGACTGACTTTAATAATTGGCTTATTTTTTGGTGTCATTCTAAGGAGCTGCAGTATTTGTCAACATGGAATGAGATGGTCAGCAGACCATGCTGCTTTAGCAGACATGGTCTGCACCTCTCCCTACTAGGCTTCTGAACATCAGCTAAAACATTGTTCTCCTCCATACTGTCTTTTTCAGGCATTGACAAATTGAAAGTACTTCCAACATAGCAAATCAAAACCAAGAAAATCTAAAGGTGTAACTCCTCAATGCTAGGAGTCTAAACAAGAAACTCCACTCCCTACAAGTTGTCCCCAACTTGAGAATGTTGACATCTATGCAGTCGCTGAGACATGATTTAAAACCATGGGGGAGCACACCAGCAGTGAAAGGGCTATAATGCCTTCCACACATTTAGACCAGCTACTACACAGAGGACTGAAGGTAGAGGAGTCTTGATTTATATAAAAAATAAATATACCTCAAGGCTGGTCAAAAAGGATGATGCACTTGAACTTCTCTATGTTCACATCACCATAGGCAAAATCCCATACCACTTCCTTACAAACTATTGTCACCTGTCTGTGACCCAGGAAACCCATAACATGTATTTAAGCTTACTGGAAACACTCACCATCCAATCCAATACCATATTTATGAGTGACTTTAATTACTCCACTATTAAATGAGAATCATATGCAACACCAAATGTGCAGGCACAGAGTTTCCTAGATGTTGCAAACTCAAACTTCCTAGACCAGGCTGATAATATGCCAACCAGGGGCACAAACATGCTGTATCTGATTTTTATTAAATTGAGAGAGTGCTTTATACTGCCTAGTGTAATGTCCTCTCTGGTAAGGTCAAATCACAAAATGGACTCCTTTGAAATAAAAATAAAACCCAGAACCCCAGCTAAACCTGGAATGTTCAGGAACTACTCTAAGGCTAACTTCCTACTACCAAGTGATAACGTGGCAAAATTTTGAGCCCCCATAGACCATGACAACAAAGCTGCCTGCACAGAAGTGTTCACAGAAACACTATACAAGCTTATTAATAGCTGTATATATGCAGGTGTACCCACCAGAAATAAGTACAGAAATAACTCAAAAAAACAAGCCACTCTGGTAGAATCACAGCATCGATAGACTATATAAAAGAAGGAAGAAAAAGCATGATAAAAAATTCTCAGGTGCAACACTCATCAGGATAAAAGCACTTTCATCAAACTAAATAAACAACTCATAGAAAAAATAAAGTCTACCAAAGCCAAATTTGAGATAAATGTGGCCTCCCAGGCCAAAGACAACCACAAGGCATTCTTTAGCTATGTCCTCAACTTCTAAGGTGATATACAATTGTGTGCAGAGCCATGAAGCCGCCTATACTGAGCCAGAAGATATAGCAAACTTACTGTTAGACAAATTCAGCTGTAACTTCAACCCTTCTCTCACCCTCAGCCTCCCCACAGAAAATGCCATCAAATATAACTCTCCCTACTATCAATAGGAAACAAGTCCACAATGCTGTTTCTAAGGCCAAGAACACTGTATTGATGGGTCCAGACAACATCACAGGATGCCTTCTATATAACATGAAACATGACCTATCAGGCCCTCTGGAATTAATATTTAACCATAGCCTCCAAACAGACTTCATGCCTAAATAATGGAGAATGATAACGTTCATCTCTCTGCACAAAGATAGGCTATCTACAGACCCAGGAAACTGCAGACCCATAAGCCTCACTAGTGTCTTCTGCAAAGGCGTGGAAAGAATTATCATGGAAATAATCAATAATGACATAGGAAATCTCCAGGAACTGAACCAAACCTAATTTAGTTTCTTCAAGGGCAGGTCATGGTGGACTTCTTTGAGAAGGTCACCAAAACAATGGATGAGGGAAAACAGTTCACACTGCCTATGTTGACCCGGCAAAGGCATTTGACATAATACCACACTCAGGCATTGTTGATAAACTCAGCAGGTTAGTTATAAACCTTTATGTCACCCAGTGGATAGCCAGCTAGTCACAGACAGGACCCAGGAATTTAGAACTGGGAAGTCCACCTCTATAAAGACAAGTGGAGTCCTTCAGGGTTTGGTCCTGACACCACTCATTTATGACATTTACTTATCTGAATTCAAGGCCAAAGTCAAGGCCCTGTGGTTGACCAGATTTGCAGATGATTGCAAATTAGTAGCAGTGGCTGAGGGAATCAAACTCTGGACTCCGTGCAGCAACTCTTCATCCACTGCACTAGCCACAAGACTGCTTATTTATGTTGCTATCTGCTTATTTATTTTGGTGGTCTACATTGATATGGCATTACAAATACTCTGTCATTTACAGAGCTTTGTTAACTTTAACAGAACAAGTTAATTTTGTATAATGCATCTAGTACTTTATAAATATTTTACTATTAAACCCAGTAGATTAAGTCTAATCACATTGCTTGTATCACTGTTGCATATTTTTTTAATGCCACAGCTTAAGAAGCTACATAATAACAGTTGTTTCAAGCATCATTTTTATTTCTGGTACTAAAAAGTATTAGATCATCATATTTTAAATATGTCTCATTCTATGGATCCAAGTTCTGTTCCTGCAACCTTCATTTGAATTCTGAGTCAGCTACTTGTGCATTACATATGTCAACATTTTTGATTAGCAAATCTTATCTAAGAGCATTAGATTTCAGGGATAATCCTGACTTGTTTACAGAAATTATTATTTTGAAAATGACTTCAGATTAGAAGTTACTAATGAGTGACATCTGAAAAATATTTTAGAGTAGCAGTCTTTAAGGATCAGATTTTACTTTTACTGCACTACAGAAATCATCCAGAGTACAACAGCTTTACTCAGCACTCCTTATTTGGAAAAACACTCATATTTTTAATCCCCTTAACTGACTTTGGATGCAGAAGGCTGCAATGTATAAAACATGTGGGCACGTGTGCATACTTTGGTGTAAAAAGCAGAGACTCAGCTGGAAAATAAAACAGAGGCCCACATGGCTGTTCACTCTGTGAGATCCAGTCTTAAAAGGAAAATAAAAGATATGATGTGGCAATGTATATCACGTGACAATAATATATCACGTCTGTAATATAAAGCTTCTGACATGAAAAGAGCAGTGTTGGTTTAACCACTTTAAAGTTAAAGACCATGAGAATGCAGTACTAAAATTTTAGGTAGCTTAGGAATGTAATGTAATCCACACATGCTTCCTCACTGTCTACTGAATGAACATTTCTGTAGTCTGCCATAAACCTGAAGCACCTAATATTGACTCTTCTCTGGGCAATGTTTCTGCTAGGAATTACAGTACAAAACATTTCATATTTTTTGACGTGGATGTCTATGTATGTTCTGATAACTTTTCTATGATATATATTTTACGTATTTGTTTTCATTCACTCAGTGTGAAAGAATGAGAAATCTTTTAAGATCTGTATTTCTGTTCTGAAAGATAGTAGCTTCATTAATTTTATTTTTAATGTTGAAGAAGCATCAAATGTTGAAGAAACATCAAACTTCTGCTTTTATAGTTTCAGAATAAGCAAAAGATGTTCATATTATCTGAGTTATGTTGTACGTTCATCAACAGCATAGCGATCTAAAGCATTAGTCAGAGCTTGATTCTTGAGATGGAGTTTTCACTCACACAATTGATTGTGTATTGTGAAAAACTATATGGCCCATGTCTCCCAACCTCTTAGCACAAGAAATCTAGACAAAGCCATTAATAATGAGAGAAAAGGCCCACAAATAGGGACATTTTTTTAAGTATTGCTCTTATAAACTTACAGAGTTGATAGAATAACAGGTTTTGCAATAGCATGAATTTTCTGAAGGGTGTGAAATCTGAAACTCAAATGTCTCTGTCTCATTATTTTCTAACTTTAATTCATGGTGATTTTCCAGAAAACCAGAAATCTTATGAGGAACAGCCAAAATTATGAGGTGAAAATCTGGACAGCTGAGAGTTATGATATGGCTAAATATAACAGGAAATTACAAATGTAAATATAGTAAACTTGCACTGAATGTATAAAGGACATATTTCAGTCCTATTTTTGTCCTCCTGCTGAATTTAAAAATGGAAAAGCATACTGTCCAGCTTATAGTAAGCACACTGTGTATCACGGTAGCTGAATTTGCACAAAGAGTGGTCATGTACCGGGTGGGGTCAATTCAGAGTCACAATGAGTACAGCCATTGCAGGTCACAAAATGTTGCAGCGTGCATAATATACATATAATGATATAATGACACAGAAATTAGCAAAATTATTAAAATGACAATAATGGCAGTTGCAGATGAGATTAAGAAGTATAGATCTTATTCAATGAGACTCTACTGCCAGAGTTGCTGACTACAATCAGATCATGGAGTTAATGGAGAGAAACTGCAAAAATGCAAAGAGGTAACCACTGCATTAGTAAATAAGTGTATACAAGAGGCTATCTTTGCTGCTGGTAATTGTGGAAGTGCACTTCAGCTGCCATTACTTCAAGTGAGTCATCCATCCACACCTAACATACTATGTCCTACATGATGCAGAATTAGTGGCCCACTACCATGCTGATAGATGTGTCATTTGGTAGCTGTTTGAGATGTGTTGCCCTCATATGCATGCTTGTAGGCTGTGCGTGTGAAAGACCACTGTTATTGTTGCTACTAAATGTGGACAAGCAGTGGCACCACTGCCACCTAAATTGAAGGAGGGTGGCTTAATGGTTAAGGTGTTTGCCTTACAAACACAAGGTGCAGGGTTTGAGTCTCACAAGGATAATTGGCTAGGCTTACAATGGCTCACATGGGCACTTAGCCTAGTACTAATCTATGAATCTAAAACCTATGAATCTATTTTCACAAAGTAAATGAGGAGGTAGCATAACTGTCTTCACAAAGTGGTAGCAAAAAAGTACACACATATTTATTTCAATCATTAATCATCCACAAAATACAACCTGGCTTCAAGAGCATAAAGGGAATGTGCACTGCCATCCTGGGTATGAGCTTTCTACCTTCACACTCAAATTGAACTGCACTCTATCTACAAAGCATAACCATTCTTTGTATGAATCAATGTCTTCCAGTGCGATCTTTATCCATGGTAGCTGCCTTTCACACAAAATTATTATTTTTAAATAAACACACAAACTGACACACTTATCACAAGAAAGGCTTGGATAATTCTCTAATTCCCCACAGTTTTCCTCCTGGTCTGTTGGTACTGCTGCCACTTGGGAAAAAGCCAGAGACATCCAGTTACTTGTCCACTGTTATAACACCAATTAATATCTTTTTCACTGTCAGTCAGTCAAAACAGTTTCAAGGGATTACACCCCAACATTTGCTATCACACAGTGTAAATAATGTGTAACCTGTTCTCTGCCAAACACCGTGCATAAATACACCTGTAATAATTAAATACAGTCAGAAGAGCTTAAAGGAAAATAAACAAATTTTACTTAACTAGTAAATAAAATAACACAAAAACAGTAAAATATACATAGGCTGGCACACAAGAAAAAGTAAAAGAAAATGCAATAAGCAGAGATAGGATGCACAGAGAAAAACTAACTCTAACTATCCAAGTGTCCAGACTAGCTGTTCCAGGAAGACTGTCCCTTTAAATAAATAGCTAGTTCTCAAAAATAGGATGATTCCACAGGTATCAGGAGCTATTACTTTCAGCTATTATATCATGCAATCATACAGCATAACCTCTGTTGTTAGTTCTAGTGTCCCTGGCATTATCGTTACTAAGGGAACAAGACATAAGCCAACTTCCCTCACCCAACGCACAATCACCAGAGTTTGTCAAATGACCTCCACATCTGTTTCTTCTGGAATCAAATCCCAGTCTCAAGAGAATCAATCCATTTCCCTGTCCTTTGACATCTGGACAAACAAAAGTGTCTGTTTTCTACCAGGATAATATACACTGTCTGCACATAATCATGACAGGAGGAGAAAAAATATATATATATTCTAATTTATTCAGCCTAACATTAGCATATTTCACAGACATTCCCATTAGCCTAGCAATGCCCCTGAGTTCACAGCTTGAAGTGCCTAGTCCTCTGGATACCAAGGTATGTGTGGCTTTAAGACTAGTATCTCCTGGCACTTCTTGTGAAGATATGTGAAGGCTGCCAGACTAACTAGATAACATTTTTTAGATAATTCTGTCATTTGTAAATATTAATATAAGCCACAGGTTTGTTATCTTAAATGTGAAAAGACTGTATTGGATGTTGAACTGCAAAAATGTAACCACATTGCACTCTGCTGGAGGAAAGCTGATAAGTCAAACATTGTATAATTGTTTGATCTCAAATCTTCCCAACCAACACTACAACCTGGGAGAGATGCTCTTATCTAGCCAAACTGGAGGTAAAGCTCTCACCAAGACTGAACTTGATAGTCAAGAGGAGAAGGTAAACACTTGCACCAAACCACACTCATCACATAGTCCCACTAAACCTACACCGCCAAAATTCACACATAGATACACAAAAACATTTGTGGAAGCTCTCGATAATAATCTGCTCAAACAACAGAGACCTCCAAAGCAGAAACGCAAATAACCTCCACCCCCAAAACACAACACAAATGATGCATAGCCCACAGACTCAGTGTGCCACTCAACCACAGCCCATAAGGCAAAACAACGTACCCAACGCACTAGTCATAGCTGATTCTATAGTCAGGCACACTGATGTCCCACTCACCAGGCTAAACAAGGAGAAGGTTACTGTCAGCTCCCTGTTGAGTGCCAGGATCTGCCACATAACCCACGCACTCAGGTCACTCCGCAACAAGTACAAATATGACTCTGTCATTGTCCATGTTGGTGTGAATGACCTGAGATGTACCTCCCTGGACTACATGAAAAGAGACATGGAAGAGCTGTCTGATCTTGTAGCCCAGGCAGGCATGACCCTAGCCCTGAGTAGTATCCTGCCATTGCCCAGAATGATACCGCAGTACAAGGACAAAATGATTGACTTCAACAATTGTATATTTTAAGGGGATCCAGTATATGTCTGCCTGGGAAGACATGGTCAACAGACCACTTTGCTTTGCCAGGGATGGCCTGCACCCTGTCACCCCTGGGATTTGGGATACTGACTAAGGCTTTTGTGCCCCTATAATGCCTTTTTTAAGCAAGGTTCAAATGACAAATTCACCACCATAACAGAAACAGGCAAGCAAAAACTGAGGGTAATGCTACTCAATGCTAGAAGTCTAAATCTCAAAATGCACTCCCTCGAGGCACTCCTTAAAATGAAGAACATTGATATCTGTGCAGTGACCGACACCTGGTTCAAGGCTCCAGAGCGCAACCCTGCATTACCAGGCTATAACTCATACCACACTTTTCGGCCACCTAACCTGGACCGTTACACCAAAGGCAGAGGTGTGTCCATATTCATTAAGGATATCCACACCTCCCACCTTGTTGCTCAGCATAATGCATCCAAGGTTATCCAAGGGAAACTAACTCTGGGCAAAACTGCAATCCAAATTGTAGCTTGCTACAGATCCCCCTCCATGTCCTAGGATTCCCATTCCTTTTTTCTTGATATACTGGAAAATATTAGGGTTCAACCAAACACCCTAATAATGGGTGATTTCAACTACCCCACCACTAACTGGGAAAACTACTCATGTACCAACTCCTTCACTCAATGCTTTCTGGAATACATAAATTCCAATGTTCTGGATCAACTTATCCACACCCCTACCAGGGGTAACAATATCCTAGACCTAGTCATTACAAACATGAGTGACCAGTGTTCCACACCTGAAGTCAACTCCTCATTGGTCAGATCCGACCATAAACTAATCACCATACATATCCACATCCCCCCACATCCCATTAAGGAAACCACGGTAAAAAAATTCTCCAAAGCCAACTTCATGCTTCTTAAGACAGAAGTGGTTAACTTCATGACACCCATGCAGATGGACAATACAGTTACGACTGCTGAATCCTACACAAATGCACTCTATAAGCACTTACACAAGTGCATGGATCGTGCTATCCCAAACAGAACCAAGATGCTATCCTCCAAAAAAAGGAAGCCAATCTGGTGTTCCCCTGCCATAAACAAACTCTACAACAGAAGGAAGAAACTGTTGCAAAAGAGAGTAAAATCCCATGAGTGGAGGAGCTCCTTGGTCAGCCTCAGTAAGAAGCTGAGATCCCTTATAAGATCCTCCAAAGCTAGCTATGAAAACAAAATCACCACTGAGTCTAGGGACAACCACAAAGCATTCTATAGCTATGTCAAGAATCTCAATGACATCACCCAGATCTGCTCTGAGTTACAGCACAACAGCATGAAAATTACAGAACCAACTGATATTGCCAACATCCTGGCAGATAGGTTCAGTGCTAACTTTACCCCCCTCTCACCCCCTAAAGGGCCCATATCTATACAAGAAGAATGCAGAGTCCCTGTAATCACAACTACGCAGGTAAAAGCTGCATTATCTAAAGCCAAAAACACAGCATCCATGGGACCGGACAACATCCCAGGCTGCGTTTTACATGAACTTCAGAATGAACTGCCTCCCCACCTAAGCACCATTTTCAACCATAGCCTCATGTCAGGCTTTGTGCCCACTGAATGGTGCACAGCAAGAGTTATCCCACTCCACAAAGGGGGAGCCACCACTGATCCTGGGAGCTATCACCCTATTAGCCTGACAAACCTGGTCTGTAAGGCCATGGAACATATCATCATGGAACTTATAAACAAAGACATTGGTAACCTCCAAACTCTGGACCCCACCCAGTTCGGGTTTGTGAAAGGCGATTCATGCCTACTGAACGTGATCGACTTCTTTGAGGCAGTCACCAAAGCCGTAGACAAGGGTATGGTGGTTCACACAGCCTATCTTGACCTCGCCAATGCTTTTGACACCATCCCCCATTCTGGAATTATAGCTAAACTCACTAAACTAGGTATAAATCCCTACATCAAAAGATGGGTTGCCTACTGGCTCACTGACAGCACCCACACTGTAAAAGTTGCAGACTCCAAATCTGACTTCAAACTATTGACAAGTGGAGTACCACAGGGTTCAGTCCTGGGACCTCTCCTGTTTGGTATCTACTTCTCTGAAGTACAGGCTAACACAGAGGGCCTTTGGCTAACAAAGTTCACAGATCACTGCAAACTAGGAGCCATAGTCAAGTCCCCAAATAATGTGGGCACCCTACAGAAGGGCCTCACTGAGAAAGATGCCTGGTGTCAGAGACATGGCCTCAAGCTCAATGCCAAAAAGTGCATTGTCATCCAATTTGGTAAAAACTCAGTACCAGTGCTAAAACCAGAACAGATCAAAGAAGGCACAAATCCTTAACAGCACACAATGCTTTAATGAACAATGACTCTTCAGTCCATCAAAAGGGAAAATACATATTCAGTCCACCAGTAAAACACATCAATTCAACACACAAGAACTTCATCAGATGGAGACAAATGCATACCTTTAAAGTGTCAATTTTGCCTTTGACCTGTTCATTCTTGGCCAGAGCTCTTTCCAGGCACTCTTTGGTATACAGCTGTGGATTACGTCCTTGATCGATGTATTCAAATACTTCCAATGCCACATTGATATCATGCAGTTGCTGCCGGGACTTGTCAATGTCTTGTAATCCTGTAATCATAAAACTCAAGTTACAGCGACATCAACAAGGAAGCAATAAGATATGATGACATTTCCGTAAGCAAAAGGGAAAACAGGATAACTGGATGACTTAATTTCCGGGTGTCGATCACCATCCACAATATGTTCCCATTTGTCTCCATCTGATGAAGTTCTGTGTGTGTTGAATTGCATTAATGTGATGTGTTTTACTGGTGGACTGAAGAGTCGCTTTATGTATTTTCCCTTTTGATGGACTGAAGAGTCGTTGTTCATTAAAGCATAGTGTGCTGTTAAGGATTTGTGCCTCCTTCGATCTGTTCTGGTTTTAGTACTGGTTGGTTGGTTTTCGGAACAGTAAAAACTCAGTACCCATGAATTACCACATAGGCGACAGTCTACTTAACATTGAATGTGTGATAAGAGACCTTGGGACCCAGGTGGACACTAGTCTCCCCTTTGATAATCACATCACCACAGTAGTCAGGAAATCCTTCTACGTGACACACCTCATCACAAAAGGGTTCTCATCCAGGAAAAAAAAGGTCATTTTTCCCCTCTAGTCGACACTCATTAGACCCATTATAGAGTACAACTCCCCTTTTGGAATGTACCTCACAAGACAACTGCAGCAGCTGGAAAGGCCACAGAAGTACCTCACAAAGAGGATTAATGGCCTCAAACATATGCCCTACACTGACTGTCTCAAAAAACTCCAGCTGTTCTCTGTAGCATATTGCCTACTCTGAGGTGATCTCTGCCTAACATATAAATCTATGTCAAACCCAGAGCTGTTGGACATGCTACACCTAAAGAAATCTCAATCCCTCCGAGCTATATGCTCTAGGGACCTAAACCTTGCTACCACAATAAACAGGACATGCTGGAGGGATAGATTCCTGTCCCAAAAATTTCACACACTCTGGAACAAGCTACCCATCTATGTCAAGCAAAGTTCCTCATTAGCACTCTTCAAGAAAAATCTTGATGAGTGGATGGGAAATAGGAAATACACCCCGGGGATCACTTCTGTGGCTCTGCTCGACAGAGTCACATGAAAATAACTTTCTTGGGTGGCATAAGCCAGGGAACCTTGTTGGCTAGGCTTACTTAGGCTCTTGGGCCGATAGCCTAGTACCTACCTATGAACGTATGAAACTCAGAGCCAAGATGTCTGGATGAAGGAATTCTTCCTATTGTTTTGAAACTAGAGTTAATTGCTAGATTTTACATATATCATGTCTTTAATTGCTGTAATTTCCTGACCAGGTGCAAGCTTACTAAGAAATGTTAATGTAGAGTTTCTGTTATTCTGGGAAACCAAAGAATTGTTAAGAATGATGTAATCTAAAATGAGTTAGCAGGATGTATTATCAATTTAAAGGACTTTCTCAGAGACAGAGAGAGAGCATGTTGCATTTGTCTTGAGAACATCCAACTCACCAGCACTCTGCCTGTGTCTGTATGTAAGTAGGATCTTAGACTTTAGTGTTTCTCTTAAGGAATAGATAGAAAATAGTAAGTTTAGACTAGCTATTTTCTATATTTATGTCAGAACTATTCTTCTGCATTATTTTAAGCATTTTCCTGTGATGTCTGAACTCTTGACTAGCATTGTGCAGTAAGAAGTATTGTCTTGTGGTTTTATTATTTATTATTAAATATTTTTAAACTTTTCAACTGTGGCTATTTTATGTAGAGATAATTTAAGCTCTAGAGTACATTGCATGTATATAGTGATACTGCAAAAACCCACTCCAATAGTCTTGCCACTCAGTCACACTTACCACTTGGATAATAATAGTGCACAGTATAATTGGACACCCTTTTGGTAAGAGCCTTTTTAGTAGATGATATGTAAGGGTCCTGGTGGCAGTGATTACTACCATATAGCCTGGACAGAAGGGCCACAGCTAGTGAACCTGGGCCAGCCTTCCCCAGGAGTGTCTGTGTGGTTGTATATTAATCATATCTCAAAGAGAGAGTGTGTGTGTGTGTGTGTGTGTGTGTGTGTGTGTGTGTGTGTGCGTGTGTGTGTGTGTGAGTGTGTGCGTGTGTGCGTGCGTGTGTGCGTGTGTGTGTGTGTGTGTGTGTGTGTGTGTGTGTGTGTGTGTGTGTGTGCGTCAGCTACTTGGGCAGGGACACAAAGCACTAGCTGGACACCCAGAATGCTAGGAGGACTTGGCTTGGGACCCTTGCTAAGGACCCCACTCTATAGCTGTGCCAGTGGGGATTCTTATTGGGGATCTGGAGAGAAAGGGAGAAACCAGCCCCAGACTTACTGTGATCTCTGTGTGGTCTTAAGGGAAATTGTACTTTACTCTGTGTGTATTTGTTATCCTTCCCAATGTGGACACCCCTCATTGGTGTTAGTGGTGAGGATTGAGGCTCCTTGATTACTGGGCTATTGCACAGGCATCACACTTCCAATAACAAATTAGGGTGTTGTGGGTGTATCCCAACTGTCTAGCTCAAGAATATTCCACAATTTTTTTGATACCATGGTAAAACATGACAAAATGCTGCATATGATACTACACCCAGGCTGTGCTATGCCATGCATGTACTGCCCACACTGTTCATCAGACACAGGCTACCAAGCTCATAGAGTACTAATGGCTGGGTACAGTTGTTACCATATGAACAGGTGGGGGGAGACACAGTGAAAAGTGTCAAAATGCGTACTGCATGTGCATGGTTGTAGGGGTGCATGTTAATTTTCTTATTATCTTAGCTACATATTGATCATAGGCCAGATTGCTGTCTGGGCTGACTCTTAGGGGTGTTATATCAATGGAGTAATTAACCTGCATTTACTGTTTCCAAAAGGGCATTAGAAAGGATTTGGTGGCAATACATTTTAAGCCATAACTTTGACACCAGTAATTTGTCTGTATTAAACCCACTTTCAAGATGTCTGTGTCTTGGGTCAATCTATAATAGCTCTCAATTTACAGTCATCTGTGAACTTGATGAGCCAGACTCCTAGACTTGATAAGCCAGACTCCCAGACAGAAATGCCAGGTTCACCTTCATATTTGTCAGTGCAGATTTTGCTGAAAGATCACCACCCTTGACCTTCTGCTCCTGTGCCAGGAGGTTGCCTCAGTGTTTGTATGTTTAATCATGTCAGTAATTCTTCTATGGACCTACTCATGTCTGCTTTTCTCCACTGACAGCACAGGACAGCACTGATCTGCAGTCTAAGGTCCCACCATGCATGAACACAGATGCTTGACCATCCTTCACAGAGGGCCTGCAGCAGGAGGACACTCTCTGCCTATGAAAATTTACCCTAGTGGTGATGGCCACTTTCAGGTATGACAACATGTGATATGAAAGAAATATTTGTTTAAGTTGATGGCATGTTATAAACACTATATGCATAGTCTGCAACATATGAAACCGCCCAGTGTTGATAAGACCCATGTTACATAATGCCTATGATATGGAACTACTTGTGTACATTGCTACCTGTGTGGTCCTTGCTCTGCATGTTGTGCTTTTGTGTGCTACTTTGACATGAGACAGGGGCCCACACTGGAAACCCTGCTGAAACATGGCTGCACTTGAGCAGCATATGTCTTCTGCAGGTCAATGGCCCACAGTGGCAAACATACTATTCTATGTAAACTATTAGGGTAATTGTGGGCAAATGCATTGTGTTACAACCCAAAACTGTGACAATGCTTTGGGACAGGAAGAGGATTTGACTGACAGTGTTTGACAACTTAACTGATAAAGACATACACTGTGCAAGTCAAGTACAGAATGTCTGCCTCTACAGGACACTCACATTCCAATGGCCCCTGAGAAAAGTGGGCATGCAGGCCAATGTCAGTCTAATATCTATTCCAAGACCCCAGACAAGGTTTAGAGGTTGGCATAATGGTTAAGGTGATCACCTCATAAACACAAGTTACAGGGTATTCTCACCATTGAAGGGAAATCGATTAGGCCTACAAAAATGGCCTGCAAGGGAAGCTACCCTAGTACTTATCTAAGACATCCCTAGGGATGTGAATGCAGTCCCCTTTTATTATCCATCTAAGTCCCACTGTTTGGACTCGCAATCCAGACATACATCATAGTGTTACAAATTAGGAAGAGGATCAAAAAATGCTAAAGGCTTAGTAAAATACCTCCTGTAAAGTGATTCCCAGAAGCTGGCAAGGCAGATGTGTATGCCGTATAACCCTGTGGAGTAAGAGTGGATCAGTATACTTATTCATTGTTATTGCCGGACTCAATCTTATGGCTACTAATAAGCACACACAAACTTCCCCACACCTGCAATTCATAAGAGGCAGAGAGAGAATAAATGGCACATGGCTACATCAGTCTTCCAGTCATGCCATTGAAGGATGTACAATGTTGACTGCATTTACACCACTGGAGTGTGTAGGTTGTCCCCAACCCCACAAACACTCTCCTCTCAGAAGCAGACTAACACCTACATCAGACACACTTGTAGTAGTGAAATGACTCACACAGCATACTACCAGCTAGGACTCAAACACTATATTACCAACCAGGACTCACACAGCATACTACCAACAAGGACTCACACAGCATACCACCAACTAGGACTCACATAGCATACTACCAGCTAGGAATTATATAACATACTACCAACTAGGACTCACACAGCATACTACCAGCTAGGTATCACACAGCATGCTACCAACTAGGACTCGCACAGCGTACTACCAACTAGGACTCACACAGCATACTACCAACAAGGACTCACACAGCATACCACCAGTTAGGACTCGCACAGTATACTACCAACTAGGACTCACACAGCATACTACCAACTAGGACTCACACAGCATACTACCAGCTTGGAATTGCACAGCATGCTACCAACTAGGACTCACATAGCATACTACCAACTAGGACTCACACAGCATACTACCAGCTAGGACTCACACAGCATACGGGTTCCTATTACTGCATTGAACACTTAGGTTGATGAACACTTAATCGTTGACACCTAAATGTCGAATGCTCAAAACCACGACCAGCCAATTATGCAAATTTTTTTCCAGGGAAAAAATCACTTGGCCATAATCGGGAATTTGCCTTTTTCCCCAATGTAGAGTGATCTTGGAGTTGGTATATTTAGTTAAGGGGGTGTGTGGGGTGCCAAGCCCCCCACTTGATTAGGGTTTTAGAGTATTTTTTTTTTTGTTGGCCAAGCAAATTTTTCACGGGAAAAAAATTTGCGTAACTGGCCAGTCGCGGTTTTGAGCATTCGACATTTAGGTGCAGACATTTTGGCGTACGACAACCTAGGCATTCAATGCTGTAATATAGACACCATACTACAACTAGGACTGACACAATATACTACCGGCTAGGACTCACAGTGTACCACCAACTAGAACTCACATAATATACTACCAACTAGGACTCACACCAGGTACTACCAACTAGGACTCACACAGCATAATACCAACTAGGGCTCACACACTATACTACCAATGAGAGCTCACACAATACACAACTAGCTAGGACGCACACAGCATTGCTATCAACTAAGACTCACACAACCTATTACCAACTAGGACTCACACAGCATACTACCAGCAAGGACTGACACAGCACATTACCAGCAAGGACTCACACAACATGCTACTAGCTAGGACTCACACAGCGTACTACCAGCTAGGACTCACACAGTCCACTACCAATAAGGACTCACACAGCATACCACCAGCTAGGAGTCACACGGTATACTACCAACTAGGACTCACACAGTATACTACCAGCTAGGAGTCACACAGCATACTGCCAGCAAGGACTAACACAGTACACCACCACCTAGGGCTCAAATAATATACTACCAACTAGGAATCACACAGCATATTACCAGCTAGGTCTCAAACAGCATGCCACCAACTAGGATTCACACAGCATATTACCAGCTAGGTCTCACACACATACTACAACTAGGACTCACACAGCATACTACCAGCTAGGTCTCACACAGCATACTACAACTAGGACTCACACAATATACTACCAGCTAGGTCTCGCACAACATGCTACCAGCTAGGACTCACACAACGCACTACCAAATGGGACTTACACAATGCACTACCAGCTAGGACATACTACCAGCTAGGAGTCACACAGTATAATACCAGCTAGGATTCACACAGTACACTACCAACTAGGACTCACACAGTATAATACCAACTAGTAATCACACAACATACTACCAACTACAACTCACACAGTATGCTACCAACTTAACAAATGTAACCTACCCTTTCAGGACACAACAGCATACAGTGCAGCATAAGGGTGTTAGTCAACATCAAACAGAACATCTGCCAAGATCTGCATATCAACAGCAAATGTAAAATGCACATACCTCAGCGCCCACCAGGTACTATGTGTCCCACACATTAAAAACATACTAAACCTTACTGTTTTGTAAGTAACTTGTTACATTATATCCACTGCAATTTTCATAGATTCATAGATTCATAGATTAGTACTAGGCTAATTGCCCTTGTGAGCCATTTTACCATGGTGGCATAAACCCATACTCCTATTCACATTATCTCAGACAGAAAGTCCTCACAGCACATTCAGCCGGTCAGTTGCACCCATCAGCTCAACCCCCTACACAAACACGGGGTCATGTAGTTCAGCAAACAATACAGAAGGACAGCATCTGTGATACAAAAATAATACCAGTCCCAAATCACTTGCATTTCTTTACTGACTGTGTATCTTGCAGAATTTCAGTTTCCATTAGTGAGTATTAGCTCTACAGGTGGCTATACTGTAAACTTCCATAGCACGATGAGTACAGTATTGGCTGACACTGATTTTATCACTGATAATTAAGGCTCCTACAATGGCCATTATGCTATAGAGCCTATTTATACATTCCAGAACTACATGTTTATCTCAATGCATTCTTCGCCTATGATGCACTAAGATGCATCGTCAAAGTTGTGCATGCACAAGAGTACTTGCAAGTGCTTTGCAAATGTAGGGTCAGGTTCATAATCCCTGTGGGCACATGGAGAAAACTATTGTCATTTTATGGCCTGTAAAGTTGTTAAAGTGCAGCTATGAAAACATATGTAGGCACAGTGCTGATGGTAAACTTATTACATGCCAGTGTTCATACCCTAACTCCAGCTTGCCCATGTATTTTTGCACAAAACCACATTGGTACCATAACTGGTCACTCTTACATGATGCCTAAAGATGCGCATCATGTCCTGACATCACCAACAAGTGTGACTAAAAGAGGGCTACAATTCTCCTCTGGATTTGGTTTGCTAATGGCCATGGTTTGTTTCTGAAGGCACTAAGAGTAGTAGAGATTCCCACTGGTGTTCAAATGACAGTAAACATTTTTCTGTATTTTATGTACAGAGTCCATTGGAAGCGTATCCTAGGGGGACTCTTATCAGGGTCTCCAGTATAAAATGGATACTTTGCACACCCATGCCAGGGCAATGACTGCTGCTACTGGCATCACCCACTCTGATGAACATACTGTGACCTGTGGAGGTTCAAGTCTGACCTTTTTAGCCAGTGGGTAGTAGAGGTCAGACAGAGTGCCCCTGAGATACACAGTATGCGGGGCAGGTCCCCGTATAATTACAATGGCCATTGCAAGACATTTCATTCATGCTACTTTTATTTACTGTTCTTGTTTTTCAGCTCAGAAGAAAATAGAAAGGAATCAACTCCTGTACCAGAAGGCAAGGCAGGAGGGGGGTTGATTTCAGTCATTATATACATAAATTCTGCATATCAGAGCACCATTGTAGTACCCACCACTATACTTTGTAGAGTCAGCTATATAATGCCTGACATAACCAGTATATATCTACCAGTCTATCCATCTATATATAAGTAAGTGTAAGTGCATTTCTCTGTGTGGAAGATTTTCAATCCATATATATCTAGTCAGTCACTGTATAGTAATCAGATCAGATAATGCTAGCAGAAGTAGTGAACTTAAACTCGTCCTAAGTCAAAAAATAATCAAAAATATATAATTTGAAATATTACAGAGTTACTAAATATTCAAAAGTAATCCAAGCAGGGTAGGCAGTCTGTTTCCAGTCAAAAATCCTTTATTAAGTACACAGACAAGCGATCCAAGTAAAACAAAAATAACAGAGTAATAGTTTTCTCACAAGCTTTTCTAACTATATATATACTTTTTATCAGGCAAGGGAGTGGTTTATTGTGCTGTAAGACAAAGTGTTATTGGTATACATGTTAAATTCGTATCCCTTCCCGCATCAGTGTGACATTCGAGCTGGTACTGCCCTGCTTAGTAGCTGTCATAATAATATAACCCTTATGTACTTTAAATAAAATTAATAATGATGTGGTACCTTTTATTTAACCAGATTATTAAGTCTGTGATTTTATCCTAGACTTAATATTTCACATGACTGGAAATATATAAACCTTATTCCATTTGGCAGTCTAACAATATATATAAATATATATATATATATATATATATATATATATATATATATATATATATATATAGAGTTTGCATGCAAAAAATCCATTGTAAAAATCATATTCTATTTCCATAACTTACTGTTAACAAAGATCCTAACTGCGGTGATGGTGCTGCGGTAGCGTTGTCGCCTCACAGTAAGACGTTGTCCTGTTCGATTCTTAGCTAGAGCATCTTCTGTGTGGAGACATGCGTGAATGGGCATACCTTCGTTGAAGGTTGTGCGTCAGGGCTGGCAACTCGGCACGTAAAAATACTGCCAATCATTAGCGGACCGGAGTTCCGCTGTGGCAACCCCTAACCAGGAAAAGCTGAAAGACACAACAACTGTTAACAAAGATCTCTTTCATCCTTCTAGACTTCTTCAGGTCTGTGTACAAGAACCCTAAAAACTATTGTATAATTATTATTGTTATTACACATCATTTTGAATAAAGTGGAAAAAATAACAAGAAAAAGAAAAAAAATCAAAATGTTTTAACATGGTATTTAAAACCAACTGGAAGAATAAAATAAAATAAAATAAAATTAGTCATGTAAACAATGTGGCAATTTTCTAAGTTCCAGTACACTTTTAAGTGAAGAATAGTAGTTTAGTCCAGGCTTCCTAAAAAGAGTTCAGCTTTAATTGCCACATGAGTTCATGTTTTTCCAGCATATTCGGAATGTCTCCTTCAAGATCACCCATGTCTATGCGACCCAGTATCTGGAACTTAAAATCTATATGTCTTTTATAACGAGCAGTGTGTTTGGCTAGTGTATTATTTTTACATCCACTGTGGATTTCTGCCAGATGACATGAAATCCTACACTTAAGTTTATGTACAGTTTTGCCCATATAAAATGCATCACATTCATTGCACTGTGCCCTGTACATTACTTTTGTAGTGTTACAGTAAACCCCAGCACTGGTCTTAATGATTTTCTTTAAACAAGGGCAATTAAAAACTATCACCTTGCTGTATAAATATACAAAATGTACAATTAGCTTCACATCTTTTAGTGTTTACCTCATATAGTCTAGGGTTAAAGGTGCACTCATATACATCTTCTATTGCCAGTCTCCTACATCACCACCCTGTCAGTGTGCCCACACCCCTGGCTGGTGGTATAATGTGGCTGCATCCTTGTACACACATAGTCCAACAGGGACATTTGAGTTTCTATACCTAGTTAGCAGTATCAGCCTTGCCACAGTAGCATACCTATCAACTGTTTAGTCTATCTGTAGGAAACTGTAAGAGTGACCATCAGGTATACTTTCAGGATAGTATCTTTTTTACCTCTGCCTGTCTTTATCACTAAAATTATGTTATATATATTTTTTCTGTTTGCTTGTTTATTTCTATCTACGTATTTCTCTATTATTTCTCTGCTGTGCCTGTGGTGTAACAGCAGTTCCTGCTTCACTATCAAACCCATCCATCTTCTATCAGCTCACTAGCTGCCTCCATGCCTATCTCTCCATAGGGTGATACAGGTCCTATGATAATATCTCACCAAAGAGTATCCCCTGGAGGTCAGTCACCAAAGATGAGTGCTGTTGTTTGATCTGATTATGTTACTGGTGGGGGGGGGGGTCACAGTGCATCACCCAGTTAAAATTGGAGGAGGTGATGGAGGAGTTCATGACCCATGAGCTTGATGGCTGAATTGGACCCCTGGAGATGGTCATTGTGTGGGTAGTAGAATCACAATTGTGCCTGGCACTTTCCTGTGTACAATTTGAGGCAGGGCACATTGAGGAGTAAAGACACAGTTGTGACTGTCCCCTTCTTGGCTCTAGCTCAGCCTATGCAATCAGGAGGTGGTCTCCACCCTATTACTAGTCATAGTGCTCTCGTTCCTTCACCTTCTTTCCTTGTTTGTTGCCCAGTATGCCTCATAACCATGTACCCTCCCTCTGTCAGTATGTCAATAAATCAATTGTCAATCCCATGTTATATCAGCACCTCCCCAAGTGGTATTTGTCTGTTTTTTATGGTTGTTCATGTGCCCCTGCATCCATATTTCTACCTTCTTAACATCTCCTACCTTCCCTAACATCCTTCCTCATCAACCTTTCATGAGACAAAAATGAACACCTGTCTTACAAGAAAAATACCCTTCCTCCCTCTCCACTCCCTTCCTTAACTTTCCTGTTTCCTTACATATGATCCTCTGCTTGCGTCCCGCTTTCTGACTTTTCTATACTGCCATTTCTTCCTCATTTCAATGAGTAAAAATACATAAGACCATTGACAGGAGCTGCTTATTGTGGCTCACAGCTATTTTTGTAGCCTCACTAAGCTGAAGTTATGCAGGCACATATTTGTGTGCATGCTATATGCTCACTTTTGCAGTTTGAGAATTTTCTAGCCACAGTCACGAACACAGAACACTCCCCACCAGCACTGTGATTTCTGTAAGTGAACTTTGTAATTTGTTTGTGATTGGGGTGTAAACTTCCTTTGTGTTAATTTAGAAATGACGATATCAAGTCTCTCAACATCTTTGTTGTAGCCCTTGTGTAATCACATAAGGCATGTTTCTGAATCACATTGACTACTTCTGTAGTTCTAATATACATTTAAAAGTTAAGCTGTATTTTTTAGATGGCAAGTGAAATGATCTTTATAGACCATTTTCAGCCACAGCCCAGGTGACAAGGGCCAATACACAAAGAAATTTACATGAGCCATTCAATAAGCATTTCTAAAGGGCAAAATTAGAGTGCCTAGATAAAACACACAGAGGCACTGAGAAAACATTTAAGTCCACTCATCATTAACCTAATTGCGGGATACCAGACCTGTCAGGTAACAAGATTATCCAACTACATATAAGTGGTAGTTTAC